>NC_134494.1:46027842-46327842 GCF_040206685.1 Ascaphus truei
GGTTTCTATATCACAGCACATTATTACCAATCGTTTGGAGGAGGAGAGCTATACTGCCCCGCGCCATACTGCCCCGCGCCATGCTGCCCCGCGCTCGGCACTATCCTCCTATATATGAGGAACCTAGACTTTAATAATTCAGGCGCCTGTAGCAGTGACCGGAGATATCCGGACAGGAGAAGGGAGATGTCCCAGGGGATTTTGGGGACCACGGAAGTGCGTGGGGCAGCTGGGGGTACAGGGACCATTGCTGAGGAACCCCTGTAGCATATTATAATAAAGCATTGTAGATGGGACACTGAAGGGGTTAAATAAAGGTGGCACGCGGACACATTTTTTTGCTTTGCTTTGTGTCTAGGAATCATGAGCGGTAATTGGTGGGTCCATGCTGGTGTGGTTCTGGTACTGCTCGCTCTGTGTAGTTATGGTAAGTGCATCAGCTCCAACGTACCGTACAAGAACTGGGTCTTTATTAGACACTAGCTGATATACCCCACGTAGCCCGGGATGTAATGTTCCCACTCCCCTCTCTCTCCCCTCTCCTTCCCCTCCCCCTCTCTATCTCTCTCCCTCCCCTTCCCCCCTCTCTCTCCCTTCCCCTCCCCCCCTCTCCCTTCCCCCCCCCCCCCTCTCCCTTCCCCCCTCTCTCTCTCTCTCTCCCCTCCCCCCTCTCCCTTCCCCCCTCTCTCTCTCCCTTCCCCTCCCCCCCTCTCTCTGTGTGTGTGTGTGTGTGTACACATTGTAGTGTGTGTGTGCACATTGTAGTATGTGTGTATGTGTACACATTGTAGTATGTGTGTACACATTGTAGTGTGTGTGTGTGTGTGTGTGTGTGCACATTGTAGTGTGTGTGTGTGTGTGTGTGTACACATTGTAGTGTGTGTGTGTGTGCGCACATTGTAGTGTGTGTGTGTGTGTGTGCACATTGTAGTATGTGTGTGTGCACATTGTAGTATGTGTGTGTGTACACATTGTAGTATGTGTGTGTGTACACATTGTAGTATGTGTGTGTGTGTACACATTGTAGTGTGTGTACACATTGTAGTAAGTGTGTGTGTATATACACATTGTAGTATGTGTATATACACACACTGTAGTATGTGTATATACACACACTGTAGTGCATCAAGCATAAGATTATAGTGGTCGATGTCAAAATGGATTTGAAGCAAAAGGTGGCACTGTGTGCTCATTTGCATGTCATTTCCCAGAATCCCTTGCTCCAGTGGAAGCACTGTGTGCTGGGCGATTTAATGGTGAAAGGCGGGGTTGCAGACCTGTCTAAGACATGCAAATGAACATTCAGTAATATTTCCGTGTGAGATATATAAAATCACTTGCACATTTCTGTTTGTTCTATTGATGACATTTTCTGACCGGTTCGCGCGCAGTGTAACAGCGGGACCAGTTTTTTGACGCATTGTGTTCAGGATTGTCGGATAGACCACTCATGTGTACGCGGCGTCTGTTTTCTCAGCTGGTGCTTTGACGTGTTACAACTGTAAATCGTATTCTGCTGAGAAATGCCAGAGCAACACTGAGTGTACAGTAGAGGAAGATGCCTGCCTGCAGCTCTCCAGAACGGGTAAGCACAGTCATGCAGCACGATGAGCCAAACTGGGACCTCTATGAAGTGAATTCATTTATTTCTAAGGGACAGTTCCGTGTCCATTCAGCGCAAGCACAAATGTCACAATTGCAGCGTTCGCACATTTACCAAATTTTACGTTTTCACATTTTTGGGGGGCAGCGTTCTCAAAGCGGACAACCCTAACCCTATTCCAGGGTAGCAGGGCACAATGTGTGGTTTTGTTTTTAATCTTCTCCATAGAAAGAGATGCGCGAACCCGCCGAGATCCGAATCCCGGATTTTCTCGCATTTCTTCCCCCCCTCCCTAATCCATTTTCTCGTGTAACATCCGCGGGCGCATTTGGGCGGCTGTAATTTTCTGAGGTGCAGTGAATGTGTCCGAATGCATCGGAGTAAATATGGCGATGTGTAAGTGGGCTGAATTTACGTTGTTTTTTTTTTCTCCAGATGGCGCAACATGGTACCAATGCTATCCTTACTCCAAGTGTAATCGGGATCGGATAGCCACAGACTTTCGCATCAACAACTTCTCCTACAAGTGCTGCCAAAGTAATCTGTGTAACGGCAGCGTCCGCGCCGGTCTGGCTAACGCAGCTCTGCTCCTCAGTTTGACCGCGGCGCTTATCCTGCATTTCTCTCGCTGATGCTGCTTCTGTTTCTGCGGTTTCATGTTTCCTTCCTTTATTGCACCGTTTTGTAGATTAAACAGCGTCCTCCCTACACTTCTGTCCCTGAATGGGGGTGTAAACGCTTTCTGCCCGGAGCAGCGTGATTCGGGCTCCTCAACCTTCTCATAATAAATTTTCCGCCATGATTTGTGCTCCCGATGCGGTGTTTTGGCTGTGGGTTTCTATTAGTTGTGCTAACACACGGCATGATGTGAAGTGAAGGCCGCAACATGCTTTGAATTTAAACACTCGGTGTAAATACAAGTTACAATGATTAGCATGGTGTCTGCTCTCTTTCCGCACGGCTGCTCTGCACGGACATGCAATGGTGCTGCCATGTAAACTTTTATTTGGACTTTAGAAGCATGATGAAGTGATTACATCGGGTCAGAGTGTACAGTCTGCCACTTCCACACCAAGCACAGTTCAGGAGTTGGGTTACCACCAGGCCCTCCTGTGCTCTGTATTCTTGTGAAGGACTTAAAAAAAAAAGGTAATAATAAATAGAAATGTAAGAGGAATGTAGAGAGGAAGGGAGAGTCCTTTGAATAACCAGTCCCCCTCAAACCTGAGTCTTAAAAAGCCTTTCCAGTCACAAGACAAAATGGCCACCTGAATATTTCCACACTGACAAAATGGCAGCCTGTATATTTCCACACTGACAAAATGGCAAAGACATGTCGCCATATAAAGCATGTGACCGTTAACTCACCAACCCATGGTAGTGAAGGAGTTATCTGGCAGCAAAGAACTTGATACAATGTTGGTGCTACAATATTCACTCCTATTGGATGATCTCACCCAATAGCAGTGCATATTGTAGCACTGACATTGGGGGGGGGGGCAACGGGAATCCAGGGATTTAGGGGTGAAGACCGTCCTCTACAGAGCAGCACCTGTAATATGCAACATACTGTATGTGCTTGAGTAACAGTGATATGTATCACAATATAAATGCCTTTCAAGTACAGTCACAATAATGTTTCAGGAATAAAATACTGGTTACATAAAACGTGTGATTAATTAATTACAATACATACTGCGTTTGACTTTTACATCTAAGTCAGGGTAGCGCAAACTTTTTTCCCTGCGCCCCCATGCCTGGTCTCCCCCTGCTGCTCGTGCCCCCCCACGTCGTTACCTTGTCTCCGGCATTCTGACCTCACAACATGTTACCCTGGCAACGCCATGTGACCCCGTGGGGTCAAATGGCGATGCGTTGCCAGAAGTTATTTATTTATAAAATATTTTACCAGGAAGTAATACAGTGAGAGTTACCTCTATTTCTATTATGTCCTGGGCACAGAGTAAAACAAATAATACATGGCACCGGAGAAGAGGGAACTTAGAGGCCTTGCGCGCGATCCCCGGCAATAAAATGTAAATGCTTTAGGGAAGAGCGCGGGCCTCTGTAAGCGCTGCCGCACCCCCCAGTTAGCGCACCCCTGATCTAAGGTACCGTCACCCTCCACTGCAGCTCAGCATGTTTCCAAATCAATTTAGTGCCTGGGCTATTGATAGAAATAGTTGAATGATTTGCACGTTGCATAAAAGGAACATTTTCGATGGCTACCCTTAGAATATTTTATCTTCCTTTGTCCTTTTGCTAAGTATTTTTTTTTTTTTTAAGCGCGAGAGAAGGAAACATTTTTTTTTCTAGATAAGAAAAACCCTGATAAAGGATTCTGACTTTTCACTAAACGTAAAAACACTTTAATAAAACAAAATAAAAAATGATGAAACTTGGGAGGAAGTAATGAAGAGGAATATTAGCGTGTGTGTGTGTGTGTGTCTGTCCCAAACAGGTCACCTAAAGTTACCGCCCGGGAAACAGGTCACCTAAAGTTACCGCCCGGGAAACAGGTCACCTAAAGTTACCGCCCGGGAAACAGGTCACCTAAAGTTACCGCACGGGAAACAGGTCGCCTAAAGTTACAGCCCGGGAAACAGGTCACCTAAAGTTACAGCCCGGGAAGCAGGTCACCAAAAATTACGTAAACAGGAACAATCCGAAGTCGAGCGCCAAAGGGGGAAGTCTGCCAAGCCCCGTCAAAACCGAGAGAATCAAAGAACAAGCACTGTGAAACACCCATACAAAAACTATAACGAGCGAGGAAGCACAGAACAGAGAGGGTATATAAAGCTGGAACAGCCAACCAGGAGAGGGGGCATGCCTGGAGGAGCCCAGGGAGTTTCACTGCATTGGCTGCTGTTCCTAGAGCCCAGGTAACACTCAACAAGAGCCAGATTGCAACCGTGCGGTGTTTGGGGGCGGAGCCTGAGCGGGGATAAGTTCAGGGGCTGTTGTGTGTGCGCTGTAAGTCCGATGTGCGCATCAGAGGAAGCAACGTGGGGTGCGCGCGGATCAGCGATTCCGCGCCGACGGCTGCGGCGTAGAGCGTGGAGGAAGTACCTCGTGGAGCGTCCTACCATGCCGAGGGGTAAGTGATGCATCTGAAGGGGGCTTGCATGGTTGTAGTGGAAGGGTCTGAGCAGTGTAAGGAGAGAGCCGTGAGCTCCGCCTGTGGCGCTGTATGCTCACATTCCTAACAGTACCCCCCTCTTCAGGATCGGCCTCAGGACGATCCAAGAACAGCTTCTCCGGAAATTTCCTCCTAAAAGTCTTCAGGAGGCTGGGTGCATGGATGTCTTTGAGCAGAACCCAAGACCTCACCTCGGGTCCGAAACCACTCCAGTGGACCAAAAACTGAAGCTGCCCCCTGGAGATGCGGGAGTCCAGTAAGGCTTGTACCTCGTATTCTTCGTTATTGAGTACCGTGACTGGATCTGGCTTGCTGGTCTGTTTAGAAAAGAAACGATTAGAAATGTGGGGTTTTAATAGCGAGGCATGAAAAACGTCTGGGATCCTCATGGAGGGTGGTAGTTTAAGGCAAAACGCCACTGGGTTAATCTGCTCAACGACGAGAAAGGGACCCAAAAACCTAGGAGCCAATTTAGGGGAAGGAACTCTCAGGCGGATGTTTCTTGAAGAGAGCCATACTAAATCCCCTGGCTTGTAGTTGGGTGCTAGCAGACGGTGGCGATTGGCCTGAAGTCTAGCAGTATCGCGGCCTTGTGGAGAGACGATTGTACCTTGGACCAAATGTCTTGGAGAGTGAAAATCCGTTCGTCTACTGCCGGTACCCCAGAATCAACATTGGAAATAGGTAAGCAGGGAGGGTGAAACCCATAATTAACAAAGAATGGAGATTCTCGGGTGATTCGCTTCGGGCCGAATTGACCGCGCACTCTGTCCACGGGAGGAGTTGGGACCAATCGTCCTGGGAATCGGAGATGAAACATCTGAGGTATTTTTCCAGCGACTGGTTAGTTCACTCTGTCCATTGGACTGGGGGTGGTATGCAGAGGAGAAGCAAGAGACAATTCCCAGTCTTTTAGTGAAGGTCCTCCACAACTTGGAGACGAACTGGGATCCTCTGTCAGAGACAATGGAAGACAAAATGCCATGGATCCTAAAGATATGCTCGGAGAAAATGTCTGCTAGGGCAGGAGAGGAGGGCAGTCCCTTGAGGGGGATGAAGTGGGCCATCTTCGAAAACCTGACAACTAAAATGGTGTTGAAGCCTTGACCTAGGGAGATCGACTATGAAGTCCATGGAGATATGGGACCATGGACGAGCAGGCACTTGCAATGGCAGAAGTCCTTGAGGTCTCTGTGGAAGTGTCTTGTTCTAGGCGCATATAGGACAAGCGCGAGTGTATTCCGCAATGTCTTTAGACATACTGGGCCACCAAAAGTTCAGACGAATTAAGTCTAACGTCCTTCTGAAGCCCAGGTGACCTGCGGGTTTAGAAGAGTGTCCCCAATCTAGGATCTCTGGAATGAATCTGGGCGAGACGAAGAGCCTGTTAGAGGGGATCGCTGTGTTTGAAGGGATCTGTTGCTGGTCCCTTTTGATCTTGTCTAGCAATTTGAAGGTGGAAGTAGCCAAAATTCTTTCGGGAGGTAGGATGGGTTCCAAAGATGCCTTAGGCCTGTCTTCCGAGGAGTATTGTCTGGACAAGGCATCTGCATTCACGTTCTTCGTTCCAGGGATGTAGGATAGGTGAAGGTTGAAGTGAGAGAAGAAGAGTGCCCAGCTAGCTTGCCGTGCTCCTTCAATATACAGTAAATTTTTGTGGTCCGTTAAGATAGAAAATGGCTCCTTTGACCCTTCCAACAGATGTCTCCACTCTTGTAGTGCCATCTTAACGGCCAATAACTCTCTGTTGCTGACGTCGTAATTCCTCTCGGCGGAGGAGAGTTTCTTGGAGAAATACGCACAAGGCTGAAGTTTATCCTGGGGCGAGAACCTCTATGATAGTACTGCCCCTGCACCGCAGTCCGATGCGTCAACTTCTATTACAAAGGGAAGATCCGTGTTGGGGTGGCGCAGGATCAGTGCCGTGATGAATGCCTCTTTAAGGACCTGGAAGGGGGAGATAGCTTCGGTGGACCAGGCAGAAGGATCAGCCCCTTTTCTAGTCAACGCCTTGATGGGGGCCACTAGGGTAGGGAAATTACGAATGAACTTCCGATAGTAGTTCGCAAATCTTAAGCGCTGGATAGCCTTGAGAGTTTCTGGTCTGGGCCATTCCGTAACTGCCTGGAGTTTACCTGGATCCATGAAAAAGCGGGTAGAGCGTTGATGGAAGGTACAGTTCTCTAGTTTGGCGTACAGGTGATGTTTGAGTAGACGTGAGAGGACGTACGAGGTGTGACAAATGTGATCCTGGAGATTTTTGGAGAAGATCAAAATGTCATCTAAGTAGACAATAACAAAGATGTTGAGCACCTCACGAAATAATAAAGTTCTGAAAGACGGCCGGGGCGTTACATAAACCAAAAGGCATGACGAGGTACTCATAATGCCCACTGCGGGTGTTGAAGGCCGTCTTCCACTTGTCGCCCTGCCTGATGCGGACCAAGTTGTAAGCCCCACGGAGATCCAATTTGAAAAAGATCTTAGCCCCTCGCAGTTTATCGAAGAGTTCCGTGATCAAGGGGAGAGGATAGCAGTTCTTGATGGTGATACCGTTCAAGCCCAGGTAATCAATACATGGCCTCAGAGTGCCATCCTTTTTCTTCACGAAGAAGAACCCCGCTCCCGTCGGTGAACTGGAGGGCCGTATGAATCCTTTCTCAAGATTCTCCTTAATGTAGTCTTCCATGGCTTGAGATTCAGGTATCGACAATGGGTAAGTCTTGGACTTGGGCAAGGTGTATCCTGGGACCAAATCGATGGGGCAATCGTAGGACCGATGGGGAGGCAATTGTTCTGAGCGGACCTTGTTAAAGACCTCGCTGAAATGGTGGTACATGGGGGAAGAATGGAATCCTGAGTCATTGTGTTAGCCAAGAGTTTGGGAGACCTCCCTGACGTCGGTTTCCAGGTGATGGGGGTAGGTGAGACCCAGTCAATTGGAGGGTTGTTCTTCTGCAATCAAGGTAGGCCGAGGGTTACCAGTGTACCTGGGGCCTGGATGGCGTCAAGGACCAGGGCCCCGCTGTGGGAGTAAGTACATAGGAGGAGAGGTACGGTCTGTAGCAAGATTGAGGCCGGAGACAGCGAACGTCCGTCAATCCCAACCAAGGCGATAGGTTGGGACTTCTTCACCAAAGGAATTCGGTTCTGTTTGGCGAAATCGAGGTCTACAAAGTTTCCTCCAGCACCAGAGTCGATAAAGGCAGCAGTAGATGAGCAAAACTCAGCGCCTGCGAGAGAAATAGGAATCGTAAGTTTCTTAGGCAGTGCCTCCTTGGGGAGGGGACGAGAAGAGATAACACCCAGTGAGAGCCCCTCCATACTCACTGAGTGTTCCCATTTCCTGGACGCAAAGGTCATGCACGGACCAGATGTTCAGGAGAAACAGAGTCCGCCGGCGTAGCGGAGTTGTCGTAGTGGATTCCGGATCTGTTGCACCCCTAATTGCATTGGCTCGGGAGGCTCCAGTGCCAGCTGTGGAGGAGGAGGCGGTCTAGGGACCAGAGGAGAGTTGGGGTAGGGTGCTTGGAAGGTTAGTGGACGGGCATGCTGACGCTCTGAGCGTCGTACCTGGATGCGATGATCAATGCGTACGGCCAAGTCAATGAGCGCCTCCAGTTGGTCTGGCCTGGGTTGCCGAGCAAGCTCGTCCTTAATGGACTCCGAGAGACCTTGCCAGAAGACGGAGACGAGCGGCACTTGTCCCCAGTTCGTCTCGGCGGCGAACATGCGAAATTCCACTGCATACTGTGTCACTGATCTTCGCCCCTGAGTTATCTGGAGGAGGGAAACAGACGCCATCTCCCGGCATGCAGGGGAATCAAAGACTTGTCGGAAGTCACGCTTGAAGGCTAGGTAGTCTTGTGTCAGGTCCGGGCGCAACTCCCTGACTGGCGAGGCCCATGCCAGTGCACTGCCTGTCAATAGGTTGTACATGTAGGCTACCTTCTTCCAGCCGGTGCCGTACGGAAGGGGTGCTGTAACAGGGGAGTAAGCCCTGTTCAAGTAATGTGCCTTTAATCTAGCAGTGTGGTGGTTAACTGCTGGTAGTCAATTAAGAAACACCACCTGCCTGATTTAGATTGCTTACAAAAGCCTGTCCTGTGAGACAGGAAGTGACTCCTTAGCTCTGACTGAGAGCTGACCTTTGGAGAGACAGAGGAGTGTTCTTGAGACTCCCAGGAGAGTCTGACCAAGAGAGCACACATCTCTGGAGCTGACCGGTCTTGAGCTCTGCCCAGCATAGCTGATTGCAAGACACCAAATAAGACTTATAAACCTGGATGCTGATATTTTCTGTGCACGCACGGGTCCGGTTCCAGGAGAGCAGAGAAGCTTACTCTACAGCAAGAAACAGATAAGACTTTCATAATTAAGAAACTGCTTATATCTGCTTATTTCATGCTATATGTTTTGGGGCTGCGAGACTTGCTTGACTTATGGAGTTGTGAATTAATTGCATGGTATTTTCACTAGAGATACTCCCAAGTGAATAGAAGCTTTGTTCCCCCCCCCCCCCTGTGTTTGGATGATTTCCTGATGAAAAGGAAAAGGCACAATAAAGCCTATTATAATTTCACCTTATAAAGTCTCCAATTGTGTACCTCTGTGAACATCCGTCTACATATGGTGTCAGAAGTGGGATAAGAGGTATCTTTGTAGTTAAAAAGGACCGGAGATTTTTATGTAAAATTTTTTTTCATGCTTTTTGCCTACAAGCAATTTAGAAAAAAAAAAAAACCTCATGCAGCAGAGATCAGAGTTAAAGGGACACACCACTGAAACCACACTGCACTGAAACTTACAAAACCACAGATGGATTCTTTGCCCCAATCCCTAGAGGAGAAAGACTGCTGAAGTAGCTAAACCTTATTTTGCCTATCACAAAGTGTAATATGGTCATTGAAATATGGGTTTTGCCTTCCAGCCATAGTCAGGGTTCAAGAAGTGAGTCAGCCCTTAAAAAGGGTTAGGTGTTTGTTGTTTTCAAAAGTTTCGCTGAAGCAGTGAATACAGATGGTGACCCACGAGTGGTACTGATTTTGCAAATAAAGGTTGCCACACCGCATAGGGCTACCAGCTGTGAATGGAGTATATGCAGAAAAGTGTGAAGATTGATACAAGACTGTGCTGTAGCAGGGGAATTTTTAGCAAACAAATGCTGAGTGTTGAGTCACCCTGCCGGGAATGAAAGAATGTTTTTTTTTTCCTGCAAGTAAAAAAAGTCTGCCTATATATATCTTAGGAGCAAAACAGACACCCAAAGTGTGAAGTGTGAATGCTATAATACCCAAAGATGAGACTGAAAATTACTGAACTCAGGCAGAAAACCAAATTCTGTTGCTGAAGCGGAGAGATTGCACCTAGCAAGTAAATGGTGTAGAGCAAATAGACTTTTTTTTACCTAGCAACTGCACATCTTGTATACCTGATAAGAGAAAATGCATGCAAATTACTGCTGATATTGAAAAAATGAATAAATACATTTTTCCCAAGAAAGAAAAGTCTACAGAGATGCCTGTGAGAGCTACGACCTCTACAAGCAAAATATGCCCATCTGTAGGACTACCACAATTGGGGGTCCTAGCAAATACAGTGGCAACAGCTGCAATAGTGCCTCCTGAGGTCAGGAAGAAAATTACACCTGACAGCCTAAAAATGGAGGACAAGATGCAGCGTTCCTGTAATGAACCCTACCCCACGGAAGAGTGGCCCTTCCAGTCCAATAAAGAGGAAGACCTCTCTTACGGGGAACCCAAACTGAGTCACACCCACAAAACACCCCAAGAATGGTGGGGGTGCCTGAACTCGGCACGAACAGAAAAGACCGCTCCCTTTGACGAATATGATCAGCAGGAGACAGAGCGGGAGCAGCAGATCACCCAATATTTCTGTCAGCCAAAGCAACTGCAAGAAAAGCCTGGCGTATATAATGAAGCCGCTAAAATTTCAAATGAAGATGGAGACCCCAATATCCCTGAAGGGACGGTGTCATCCAAATCAAAAAGGCGGAAAAAGAAAAGCAGTTCTTCACTTACCGTGGAAGGAACAGACACGTCCGCAGATCCTGTGGAGGAAAAGGGGGACCGAGTTGCCCTGCAGCCTAGAGAAAATGGAGAATTCGTCCCACGGTTAACCGAATATCCAGAGGGCCCAAGGCAGAAGTCGTGTACCCCAAAGAAGTGTCTGTCCGGTGCCAACAGTGAGGAACCCTCAACCAATCATCCCAGGGAAGCGGAGCCGGAACCAGTGAGTGACGATCCCTTGACCAGCCCTGAAGACGCCCTGAAAATTGCCAGGCATGACTGTGATCTGCTCCGTGAAGAATTGGGAAGGGAGAGAAAAAATAATGCTGAGCTACAGAAGACTGTGCTCGCAATTTACTCTGTGGCCAAGACCGAATTGGAGGATCTCAAGACTGAGCTAGATACTGCAAAGGCTACTATTTCCGCCATGGATGAAAAGCAGAGCCAATCGGATAAAATGGTGGCTACGCTAAAGCGGAAGTATGAGTAGGCACTGAAGCAGATGACAGTCTTCCAGCAAGAGGTTCCCACTCTTCGTATAGAGCTTGTTGCCTCACATCATGAGACCAACAGCTGCCACACAGACCTGGAAGTTTCCAGAAAGGAACTACACAGTCTCACTGAGGAGCTGGACATTGCTAAAGAAACTATTGGTAATCTTGATACAGATCTCAAAGTCTCTCAGAAGGAGCTTCAGACCCTCAACCTAGAGAAGGAAGTCTCACGCCAGGAGAGTGTCATTCTCAAAGCAGATGTGCGTAAATGGAAGGAGGACTGCAAAGAAGCCCTGAAGAATACAGAGACTGAAAAAAGAGAAAATTCAAGATTAAAAAGAGAAAACTTAAAACTGAAAGAAGAAAATTTTCAGTTGACAGAAGAAGTCAAGGAAAAGTTTGAAGCAGAGCACCGACTGCAGAACCAACTGCAAGGTCTGCGTACACACCTCCAGTATGTTGAGAAGAAGCAGCAAATGCTGCAGGAAGAAAAGCTGCAGGCTGCTAAAGAAATTCAAGTGCTGCAGGAACGTCTGATGACCCAGTATGTCCCCGCAAAGCAGCATGAGAAACTGAAGGCTACCCTGAGCATCACCAAAACAACGCTAAAAGCTTAGAACCCAGATGACGCGGCACAAAAGGGAGCACAAGAAGGTCCAGAAACTGAAACAAGTAACTGTGTGTCACGAGAGCTTGCGACAGGCTGTAATTTACATCAAAAACTATATATATAAATATATATATACCTGGGTTTGAACTGGGACGAGACTTAGATATGATAAATAGAATTTATTCCTTGATAAAGGTGAACACAACAGATTATACAATAACAGGCAAAATATAGACACTTACGTAAAAGATGAAAATAATGAAAACAGTCCCATCTGAACTGGCAGTTTCATCCAGCAATCAGCCCAAGACATTGCATGGCGACCAAAAATGAAGACAAAGGATAGATGGGAAACAGCAGGTTATAAACCCTTTGTCCCTCTATCTGTAACATTAAGACCCTGGGATTGGTTTGCAATTATCTCCAGCCAATCTTTGGTGGGGGAACACATTTTAGGACAGGCCCCCCTGCTAGCTGGCACATCTGCAGTAGAACTCTGGGGTCTCCTTTCTGAGGCCCCACATGTGCAAATGGAATGCCAGGCCAGCTACCCCTCCGGATCTTGGACAAGATAACCTGTGTTGGACAGTGATAAGTGGGACACTTAAACTGCTATGGTATGCGCCTCCCCCATACTCACAGACAGGGAGGGTAATAAAAACCTTTTGAACAAAACTTAAGTTCTAGCCATTGGGACTCTAGCTTGGGGTAGCCCCCCATCAATAAACCCTTTGAAGCAGGGTGGACATTTGTCATGTTCACTCCTGCAGGAAACCTTGGTGTGTAAATGTGAGTTACCACGTTTACAAAGGCATCCTCTTCCCTGCTCATTATCATAGCAGGGGGGCTGCAGTTTCTGAGAACTTCAACCAAAATTTCATATTTACTGCAAATCATTGCATAACTTCCGTTCCGTTATACACACAGTCAGGTGAGATATATTACTGCATTCTGGGACACCTGACGCTCATAGAGAGACCCATCATTACATTGTAATATGAACATTAATAGAGATATTAATATCTGGCATTTAGCAGCAGTTACATATTCAATGTTTAGACTTCCCAAGATCGGCTTACTCTCGCCAATACACTTATGTAATTCTTAGCCGGTTCAGCCAAGGACATCTCATAGTATCCTTATATTTAATAAAGTTACTCACTTTTGATATCCTGTTGGGGAATACCTTTTGCTGGAAGGTGTGAATAACAAACCCTTCCCTTCCTTTTGCCTGCTTCCCGCATAAACAATTCCCCTGGGAAGCCAGGCTCAAATCTAGCAGAATATCCTATTTAGCATCCTACTGGCCACGTCAATAAACCTTTTGAAGTGGGCTTTTGCTTTTCGCATAACCAATTAGGTCAGTTACCTATTGATCAGGGCGATGTATCACACCTCTCTGTTGATATACACTTCCAGTGAATACTCATGTGAGGCACCATTTGGCTCCTCATGCATTACAAAGACAGGCATTCTGCCTTTTGTCACCAACCTGAATTTAAATCCCAGGACAAAATCAACTGCAGGGCAGTTTTAAAACACAGAGAACCAATATTTAGGCAAAAGCTTGCATTCCCCCATCTGCATGTATCATGTGGGGTTCTAAAACCTTCTCTGTTCACATTCAACTTCAATTAACCCTTTGAAGTCCAGATTTCCTTAAAGGACATAATACAGTGGGATTTCCTTAAACTGTAGCTCATTAACCCCTTAAGTCCCAGTGGGTGGGTTATGCAGACCCTGATCCAGCAACAACATCATTTACACAGGGGAATAAGCATTTTCATGTTATTTTGCAAGGGTTAAGTCACAGTTCTGGGCCTCAGCCCAGTTAACCCCTTGTCTCCCTGGCGAGGTTAGAGGGGGGCCCTTGGGGAGTAACCCCGTTAATCCCGGGCCAAACCCTCCCTACCGCCACACCTCCCCTGCTCAAGGGCCCCTGGTACCCCAGCGGCCTCCCCATGGCCCTGGGATACCACTGGCGCTCTTGACGCACTCAATACGTCCTGAGGGATTGGCCTGGCAAAATTGTCCTCCGGCATTGACCAGTACACAGTGGATTGTAAAGTCCAGTTCCTGCAAAGCCGGGCATTCTCCTTTGCCTCCCTCTGCCCCCCACCCAGTGCCTTGGGAACCAAGTCCGTGGTGAAGGGGCCCCGGTGCAGTCCAGGCTGCACACTGCCCAGAGACTGGCATGTCTCTGCATCTGCAGGAGACCAGCTATCCAGCACAGACCGTCGCTTTCCTGTCAACCAAGTCTGGGACAGGGTTATGTCACTATTCTGTAGGGACTCTACCTGCCCTGGCTCTGTGCCACCCTGTAGCTGCTCCGCGATACTCATGACTCTCCTCCCTGGCTGCCTATCTACCCACAGCCTCTCCTTTGGGAACCCAGGGGTTTCTGTCAGAGGGGTCACTCCTGGCCAGTCAGAACAAGGGACCTTCTGCCTACCTAGCCCATCCCTAGCTTCTGCCAGCTGCCTCACACCCCACTGATCTCCTATCTCCCCCTGCTCCACGGTGCCTCCCTGCCTAGCCTCCCCTAGGCCCAGCACCTCAGCCTGCTGCTTACCTCCCTGCAGCCCACCTGCACTTCTCTCCTCCCTGGGCAATCCTAACCCAGACCCTGGAACTACCTGAGTGCACCTACCTCCCTGACCTTGTCTCCCCCTTACCAGGGATGAGCTCAGGGGCATCTCTCCAGATGCAACCGCCTTAGCGCTTGGCTGGCAGGTATCCCTGGGGTGGCACAAGCCTGCCACTGCCCCGGATACCCCCAGCCCATAGCTAGGCTGCAACAGGGGGTTGCTGATCTGAGAAACCCCCTGGGGCTCTGCCAGGGTAACGGGAAACTCTAGCTGCAATACCTGATGCTTTCCCTCCCTGGCTACCACTAGCCCTCCTTCTCTCACTGAGATCTGCTGCTGGCTACCTACCTGCAGCCTCCCCTCACTCCGCTTCTCCCTAGCTAATCCTAGCCTGGACCCTAGGGACACCTGAGTGAGGCCATCTCCCTGACACTGTCTCCCCATTACCGGGGATGAGCCCAGGGGCATCTCTCCAGATGCAACCGCCTTAGCTCTTGGCTGGAAGGTAATCTGGGGGTGGTCTAACTGTGCCACAACCCCTGGTACCTCCAGCCCATAGCAAGGCTGCAACAGTGGGGCTCTTAACTGAGAGTCCCCTTGCTGCTCCGCCAAGGTAATGGGGAAATCTGGCTGGCTCACTTGCTGCCTTCCCTCCCCGGTTCCCACTGGCCCACCCAACCCTCTCCCAGGCAATCCTACCCTAGAGCTGGGTGCTAACGGGGCGAGCCCCTCTCCCTGAAGCTGTGCCCCCATTACCGGAGGTGAGCTCAGGGTTGCTGGTGCAGATGCACCCACCTTAGCTCCTGGCTGGCAGGTAATCTGGGGGTGGTCTAACTTTGCCACATCCCCTGATACCTCCAGCCCAGAGCAAGGCTGCAACAGTGGGGCTCTTAACTGAGAGTCCCCTTGCTGCCCCGCCAGGGTAATGGGGAATCCTGACTGCCCTACCAGCTGCCCTTCCTTCCCCTCCCCTGGTGCCCCTATCTCCTGCCACCCCCCAGTCACGCCTAGAGTGAAACAACAGGGTACAGTCATAGGGAAACATAAGTCAGAGTCAGTCTGCGACTTGGTCTGGCTTACCTTGCTGGTCCCCGCAGAGACCGCCGCCTTCGTTGGTCCCAATTGCAGGGGGACTGGAGCGGCCGCCGCCGGCCCCATCTGGGCTGGGCAGCACCGGGCCACTGCCGCAACAGCGCCCGGGTTGGGTACAGGTAAAACGGTGCAGGACAAGGGTCCCAGGTCTTTGTGGAGGAACTCAGCTCCATGCAAACTTGGTAAAATAACCCCCTCCCGCAAACCCTGTCCCTCCCCCCGAATAAAACTGCCGCAGGCAGGATGCCGGAGTGGCGGCGTCTTCTCTGCCGCCGCCGCTGGTTCTCCGCCGGGATCAGGTGGATGGCCGCTGCTCTCCGCCACTGTTGCTGATGCAGCCCGTCCAGGTTCTCCAGGAGACGTCCCGAGGAGGGTTGTCGCCCCGGCTGGGCGGGAGCCATCAGAGGATGCCGCTAACTGGGTCATCTTTTCCGCAGCTCGTGAGCGTTGGCCCTGAGGGGCTTCTTCGCCTGACCGCGCACGGTCAGGGCACTGGGCATTATTGTGGCCCATTTGTTGGCAGTGCCGCAGCAGCTGCCGGTGCTTCTCCGCCACCGGTGGACTAACCCCAGCAAGGGGCAACGGAGTCCAGAGCGGAGTTGCCTGAGCGCCGGGCTCTGGGAGGGGATAAGTGGGTCGGATCATCGCCAGCTTCAGCTGCTCGAGCCGCTCAGCCGGGGACATCTCTCCCTGCGCAAACATCAGGGCCAGCAATTCTGGGTAAAATGGACTGGCCGCCGCAACGGCCAATACCTCTCCTGGTGCAAGACCACCCGCTCCCTCCACAAGTCTCTGCCGTCCCGGAGTTGGGTCCCTTCCCTGCTCTCCGGGCGGTGTGATGGTTACAGCAGCTGCAGCTGTGGATCTTTGCTCAGCCTGCCGGGTTTCATGCTCACCCATTGCTGTCTCTCTCTCAGCCTTGCTGGCTGCTGCTCCCCGCGCCGACTTGATGCACTCCTCTGGTCTCAGTGCCCGGCTCCAGTCAGACGGATGGCCGGCACTTTGGTTCTGGAGGAAATGCTTCTCACAAGTAGGGGAACAGTGAGGAGGTGCCATATCTTGTGTTATATGTTGTACACTGTGTGTTCAATATCTTTAGTCCCAGGAACTTGCAATTACCATCAAGTTCCCACTGGATCACAGTACCCCGCAGAATACTGTAATCCAGGTCCAGTTCGGTCCCACCAGCTGCCACCAGTTAATTACAAGCCTGTCACGAGAGCTTGCGACAGGCTGTAATTTACACCAAAAACTATATATATAAATATATATATATACCTGGGTTTGAACTGGGACGAGACTTAGATATGATAAATAGAATTTATTCCTTGATAAAGGTGAACACAACAGATTATACAATAACAGGCAAAATATAGACACTTACGTAAAAGATGAAAATAATGAAAACAGTCCCATCTGAACTGGCAGTTTCATCCAGCAATCAGCCCAAGACATTGCATGGCGACCAAAAATGAAGACAAAGGATAAATGGGAAACAGCAGGTTATAAACCCTTTGTCCCTCTATCTGTAACATTAAGACCCTGGGATTGGTTTGCAATTATCTCCAGCCAATCTTTGGTGGGGGAACACATTTTAGGACAGGCCCCCCTGCTAGCTGGCACATCTGCAGTAGAACTCTGGGGTCTCCTTTCTGAGGCCCCACATGTGCAAATGGAATGCCAGGCCAGCTACCCCTCCGGATCTTGGACAAGATAACCTGTGTTGGACAGTGATAAGTGGGACACTTAAACTGCTATGGTATGCGCCTCCCCCATACTCACAGACAGGGAGGGTAATAAAAACCTTTTGAACAAAACTTAAGTTCTAGCCATTGGGACTCTAGCTTGGGGTAGCCCCCCATCAATAAACCCTTTGAAGCAGGGTGGACATTTGTCATGTTCACTCCTGCAGGAAACCTTGGTGTGTAAATGTGAGTTACCACGTTTACAAAGGCATCCTCTTCCCTGCTCATTATCATAGCAGGGGGGCTGCAGTTTCTGAGAACTTCAACCAAAATTTCATATTTACTGCAAATCATTGCATAACTTCCGTTCCGTTATACACACAGTCAGGTGAGATATATTACTGCATTCTGGGACACCTGACGCTCATAGAGAGACCCATCATTACATTGTAATATGAACATTAATAGAGATATTAATATCTGGCATTTAGCAGCAGTTACATATTCAATGTTTAGACTTCCCAAGATCGGCTTACTCTCGCCAATACACTTATGTAATTCTTAGCCGGTTCAGCCAAGGACATCTCATAGTATCCTTATATTTAATAAAGTTACTCACTTTTGATATCCTGTTGGGGAATACCTTTTGCTGGAAGGTGTGAATAACAAACCCTTCCCTTCCTTTTGCCTGCTTCCCGCATAAACAATTCCCCTGGGAAGCCAGGCTCAAATCTAGCAGAATATCCTATTTAGCATCCTACTGGCCACGTCAATAAACCTTTTGAAGTGGGCTTTTGCTTTTCGCATAACCAATTAGGTCAGTTACCTATTGATCAGGGCGATGTATCACACCTCTCTGTTGATATACACTTCCAGTGAATACTCATGTGAGGCACCATTTGGCTCCTCATGCATTACAAAGACAGGCATTCTGCCTTTTGTCACCAACCTGGGTTTAAATCCCAGGACAAAATCAACTGCAGGGCAGTTTTAAAACACAGAGAACCAATATTTAGGCAAAAGCTTGCATTCCCCCATCTGCATCTATCATGTGGGGTTCTAAAACCTTCTCTGTTCACATTCAACTTCAATTAACCCTTTGAAGTCCAGATTTCCTTAAAGGACATAATACAGTGGGATTTCCTTAAACTGTAGCTCATTAACCCCTTAAGTCCCAGTGGGTGGGTTATGCAGACCCTGATCCAGCAACAACATCATTTACACAGGGGAATAAGCATTTTCATGTTATTTTGCAAGGGTTAAGTCACAGTTCTGGGCCTCAGCCCAGTTAACCCCTTGTCTCCCTGGCGAGGTTAGAGGGGGGCCCTTGGGGAGTAACCCCGTTAATCCCGGGCCAAACCCTCCCTACCGCCACACCTCCCCTGCTCAAGGGCCCCTGGTACCCCAGCGGCCTCCCCATGGCCCTGGGATACCACTGGCGCTCTTGACGCACTCAATACGTCCTGAGGGATTGGCCTGGCAAAATTGTCCTCCGGCATTGACCAGTACACAGTGGATTGTAAAGTCCAGTTCCTGCAAAGCCGGGCATTCTCCTTTGCCTCCCTCTGCCCCCCACCCAGTGCCTTGGGAACCAAGTCCGTGGTGAAGGGGCCCCGGTGCAGTCCAGGCTGCACACTGCCCAGAGACTGGCATGTCTCTGCATCTGCAGGAGACCAGCTATCCAGCACAGACCGTCGCTTTCCTGTCAACCAAGTCTGGGACAGGGTTATGTCACTATTCTGTAGGGACTCTACCTGCCCTGGCTCTGTGCCACCCTGTAGCTGCTCCGCGATACTCATGACTCTCCTCCCTGGCTGCCTATCTACCCACAGCCTCTCCTTTGGGAACCCAGGGGTTTCTGTCAGAGGGGTCACTCCTGGCCAGTCAGAACAAGGGACCTTCTGCCTACCTAGCCCATCCCTAGCTTCTGCCAGCTGCCTCACACCCCACTGATCTCCTATCTCCCCCTGCTCCACGGTGCCTCCCTGCCTAGCCTCCCCTAGGCCCAGCACCTCAGCCTGCTGCTTACCTCCCTGCAGCCCACCTGCACTCCTCTCCTCCCTGGGCAATCCTAACCCAGACCCTGGAACTACCTGAGTGCACCTACCTCCCTGACCTTGTCTCCCCCTTACCAGGGATGAGCTCAGGGGCATCTCTCCAGATGCAACCGCCTTAGCGCTTGGCTGGCAGGTATCCCTGGGGTGGCACAAGCCTGCCACTGCCCCGGATACCCCCAGCCCATAGCTAGGCTGCAACAGGGGGTTGCTGATCTGAGAAACCCCCTGGGGCTCTGCCAGGGTAACGGGAAACTCTAGCTGCAATACCTGATGCTTTCCCTCCCTGGCTACCACTAGCCCTCCTTCTCTCACTGAGATCTGCTGCTGGCTACCTACCTGCAGCCTCCCCTCACTCCGCTTCTCCCTAGCTAATCCTAGCCTGGACCCTAGGGACACCTGAGTGAGGCCATCTCCCTGACACTGTCTCCCCATTACCGGGGATGAGCCCAGGGGCATCTCTCCAGATGCAACCGCCTTAGCTCTTGGCTGGAAGGTAATCTGGGGGTGGTCTAACTGTGCCACAACCCCTGGTACCTCCAGCCCATAGCAAGGCTGCAACAGTGGGGCTCTTAACTGAGAGTCCCCTTGCTGCTCCGCCAAGGTAATGGGGAAATCTGGCTGGCTCACTTGCTGCCTTCCCTCCCCGGTTCCCACTGGCCCACCCAACCCTCTCCCAGGCAATCCTACCCTAGAGCTGGGTGCTAACGGGGCGAGCCCCTCTCCCTGAAGCTGTGCCCCCATTACCGGAGGTGAGCTCAGGGTTGCTGGTGCAGATGCACCCACCTTAGCTCCTGGCTGGCAGGTAATCTGGGGGTGGTCTAACTTTGCCACAACCCCTGATACCTCCAGCCCAGAGCAAGGCTGCAACAGTGGGGCTCTTAACTGAGAGTCCCCTTGCTGCCCCGCCAGGGTAATGGGGAATCCTGACTGCCCTACCAGCTGCCCTTCCTTCCCCTCCCCTGGTGCCCCTATCTCCTGCCACCCCCCAGTCACGCCTAGAGTGAAACAACAGGGTACAGTCATAGGGAAACATAAGTCAGAGTCAGTCTGCGACTTGGTCTGGCTTACCTTGCTGGTCCCCGCAGAGACCGCCGCCTTCGTTGGTCCCAATTGCAGGGGGACTGGAGCGGCCGCCGCCGGCCCCATCTGGGCTGGGCAGCACCGGGCCACTGCCGCAACAGCGCCCGGGTTGGGTACAGGTAAAACGGTGCAGGACAAGGGTCCCAGGTCTTTGTGGAGGAACACAGCTCCATGCAAACTTGGTAAAATAACCCCCTCCCGCAAACCCTGTCCCTCCCCCCGAATAAAACTGCCGCAGGCAGGATGCCGGAGTGGCGGCGTCTTCTCTGCCGCCGCCGCTGGTTCTCCGCCGGGATCAGGTGGATGGCCGCTGCTCTCCGCCACTGTTGCTGATGCAGCCCGTCCAGGTTCTCCAGGAGACGTCCCGAGGAGGGTTGTCGCCCCGGTTGGGCGGGAGCCATCAGAGGATGCCGCTAACTGGGTCATCTTTTCCGCAGCTCGTGAGCGTTGGCCCTGAGGGGCTTCTTCGCCTGACCGCGCACGGTCAGGGCACTGGGCATTATTGTGGCCCATTTGTTGGCAGTGCCGCAGCAGCTGCCGGTGCTTCTCCGCCACCGGTGGACTAACCCCAGCAAGGGGCAACGGAGTCCAGAGCGGAGTTGCCTGAGCGCCGGGCTCTGGGAGGGGATAAGTGGGTCGGATCATCGCCAGCTTCAGCTGCTCGAGCCGCTCAGCCGGGGACATCTCTCCCTGCGCAAACATCAGGGCCAGCAATTCTGGGTAAAATGGACTGGCCGCCGCAACGGCCAATACCTCTCCTGGTGCAAGACCACCCGCTCCCTCCACAAGTCTCTGCCGTCCCGGAGTTGGGTCCCTTCCCTGCTCTCCGGGCGGTGTGATGGTTACAGCAGCTGCAGCTGTGGATCTTTGCTCAGCCTGCCGGGTTTCATGCTCACCCATTGCTGTCTCTCTCTCAGCCTTGCTGGCTGCTGCTCCCCGCGCCGACTTGATGCACTCCTCTGGTCTCAGTGCCCGGCTCCAGTCAGACGGATGGCCGGCACTTTGGTTCTGGAGGAAATGCTTCTCACAAGTAGGGGAACAGTGAGGAGGTGCCATATCTTGTGTTATATGTTGTACACTGTGTGTTCAATATCTTTAGTCCCAGGAACTTGCAATTACCATCAAGTTCCCACTGGATCACAGTACCCCGCAGAATACTGTAATCCAGGTCCAGTTCGGTCCCACCAGCTGCCACCAGTTAATTACAAGCCTGTCACGAGAGCTTGCGACAGGCTGTAATTTACACCAAAAACTATATATATAAATATATATATATACCTGGGTTTGAACTGAGACGAGACTTAGATATGATAAATAGAATTTATTCCTTGATAAAGGTGAACACAACAGATTATACAATAACAGGCAAAATATAGACACTTACGTAAAAGATGAAAATAATGAAAACAGTCCCATCTGAACTGGCAGTTTCATCCAGCAATCAGCCCAAGACATTGCATGGCGACCAAAAATGAAGACAAAGGATAAATGGGAAACAGCAGGTTATAAACCCTTTGTCCCTCTATCTGTAACATTAAGACCCTGGGATTGGTTTGCAATTATCTCCAGCCAATCTTTGGTGGGGGAACACATTTTAGGACAGGCCCCCCTGCTAGCTGGCACATCTGCAGTAGAACTCTGGGGTCTCCTTTCTGAGGCCCCACATGTGCAAATGGAATGCCAGGCCAGCTACCCCTCCGGATCTTGGACAAGATAACCTGTGTTGGACAGTGATAAGTGGGACACTTAAACTGCTATGGTATGCGCCTCCCCCATACTCACAGACAGGGAGGGTAATAAAAACCTTTTGAACAAAACTTAAGTTCTAGCCATTGGGACTCTAGCTTGGGGTAGCCCCCCATCAATAAACCCTTTGAAGCAGGGTGGACATTTGTCATGTTCACTCCTGCAGGAAACCTTGGTGTGTAAATGTGAGTTACCACGTTTACAAAGGCATCCTCTTCCCTGCTCATTATCATAGCAGGGGGGCTGCAGTTTCTGAGAACTTCAACCAAAATTTCATATTTACTGCAAATCATTGCATAACTTCCGTTCCGTTATACACACAGTCAGGTGAGATATATTACTGCATTCTGGGACACCTGACGCTCATAGAGAGACCCATCATTACATTGTAATATGAACATTAATAGAGATATTAATATCTGGCATTTAGCAGCAGTTACATATTCAATGTTTAGACTTCCCAAGATCGGCTTACTCTCGCCAATACACTTATGTAATTCTTAGCCGGTTCAGCCAAGGACATCTCATAGTATCCTTATATTTAATAAAGTTACTCACTTTTGATATCCTGTTGGGGAATACCTTTTGCTGGAAGGTGTGAATAACAAACCCTTCCCTTCCTTTTGCCTGCTTCCCGCATAAACAATTCCCCTGGGAAGCCAGGCTCAAATCTAGCAGAATATCCTATTTAGCATCCTACTGGCCACGTCAATAAACCTTTTGAAGTGGGCTTTTGCTTTTCGCATAACCAATTAGGTCAGTTACCTATTGATCAGGGCGATGTATCACACCTCTCTGTTGATATACACTTCCAGTGAATACTCATGTGAGGCACCATTTGGCTCCTCATGCATTACAAAGACAGGCATTCTGCCTTTTGTCACCAACCTGGGTTTAAATCCCAGGACAAAATCAACTGCAGGGCAGTTTTAAAACACAGAGAACCAATATTTAGGCAAAAGCTTGCATTCCCCCATCTGCATCTATCATGTGGGGTTCTAAAACCTTCTCTGTTCACATTCAACTTCAATTAACCCTTTGAAGTCCAGATTTCCTTAAAGGACATAATACAGTGGGATTTCCTTAAACTGTAGCTCATTAACCCCTTAAGTCCCAGTGGGTGGGTTATGCAGACCCTGATCCAGCAACAACATCATTTACACAGGGGAATAAGCATTTTCATGTTATTTTGCAAGGGTTAAGTCACAGTTCTGGGCCTCAGCCCAGTTAACCCCTTGTCTCCCTGGCGAGGTTAGAGGGGGGCCCTTGGGGAGTAACCCCGTTAATCCCGGGCCAAACCCTCCCTACCGCCACACTGTGGCCCAAGCAAAGAAGTTCATAGTGCTTCACAATGCAATAAAAATGTGGAGGCAAGCTCAGAGAAAGCAAAGCATGCAGATAAATTCCCTGAGAAGAGACTTGCAAGACGCACTCAAAAAACAGGGATCTCTCGCGGATGAGATTACACTCCTACAAGGACAAGTATTGACCCTGACTAAGCGTCAGTATCCCACAGCCTCAAAAACCCATGAAGACAAGGGTACAGTGAGAGCTGGGATACCGCTCATCTGAAAGACAAGGTTGCAAAATTTGAACCACCTAAACAAGCACTTGTAAAACTTTCAGCCACCCAGCAGGCAATAAAAGAAGGTACTGTACACGTGCTGAATTAAAACCAGAAGAATCCTTAGCTGATGAAGCTGAAAAGATGGGACATTCTCTGGAAGTGGGTGTGGAATTGCAACTTAATCTAAAAAGGGCTGTTTTTAAACGCTCTGCAACTGCTGCCATACAATATGCCTACAATAAGACGAGCATCCGACGCGAGGGAAATCTCATGACCACGCACGTAGAAAAAAGACTATACTTGGAGAAAGTCCTCCTCGAGCGACTGAGGGGTGCTGATCTCAAACACCTTCAGGAGGAGACACGAATAAACTGGAGAAAGGGCTCCAATCCCAACAGGACTGAGGGTTCTCTTCCTCCATCCACTCTCATTCAAGTCACTGAGATATCTAGAATGAGAGTGGAAGGATGGGCTTTGGCCGTGGCAAGCCCGAGCTTCCCACAAACAGGGGAGGTATGTAACAGGGGAGTAAGCCCTGTTCAAGTAATGTGCCTTTAATCTAGCAGTGTGGTGGTTAACTGCTGGTAGTCAATTAAGAAACAACACCTGACTGATTTAGATTGCTTACAAAACCCTGTCCTGTGAGACAGGAAGTGACTCCTTAGCTCTGACTGAGAGCTGACCTTTGGAGAGACAGAGGAGTGTTCTTGAGACTCCCAGGAGAGTCTGACCAAGAGAGCACACATCTCTGGAGCTGACCGGCCTTGAGCTTTGCCCAGCATAGCTGATTGCAAGACACCAAATAAGACTTCTAAACCTGGATGCTGATATTTTCTGTGCACGCACGGGTGCGGTTCCAGGAGAGCAGAGAAGCTTAATCTACAGCAAGAAACAGATAAGACTTTCATAATTAAGAGACTGCTTATATCTGCTTATTTCATGCTATATGTTTTGGGGATGCGAGACATGCTTGACTTATGGAGTTGTGAATTAATTGTATGGTATTTTCACTAGAGATACTCCCAAGTGAATAGAAGCTTTGTTCCCCCCCCTGTGTTTGGATGATTTCCTGATGAAAAGGAAAAGGCACAATAAAGCCTATTATAATTTCACCTTATAAAGTCTCCAATTGTGTACCTCTGTGAACGTCCGTCTACAGGTGCCATTTCAAATTGAACCTCGCACTGGTTAAGGAAACCTCTGCACTCCTGCGGGTTGCCAGCGTACGGCTTGGGAGGCGGTATCAAGTCCAGAGTGCTGGGTCTGACTGGTTCTGCAGCCTGTGGAAGAGAAAGAGGTACAGATGCTTCTGGTACTCGAGCCGAAAGTTTGGCCATTTGGCGTGTTAGGGCCACAATCTGATCGGCCATGGCCTGATTTTGCTGTATCAGCATAGAGATTGCTTGCCTCAGTTCGGCCTGGTCTGCGTTTTGTAGGCTCGTCATAATGTTACGCCGGAGTAGCCCGCAGACCAGACCTGTCCCTAGAACTGAGGTGGCAGGTATGAATACACACACCGACAGAGTGAGGGACGTGTCCCGGTTGTGGTATTAGATGGTGCCAGGCCAGATGGGGGGTATTGCGTGAATACTTGCTGGTACAGTTTTTTCCAGAAGAATGGTCGTTGCCGAGATCAGGTGTAGGAGTAGTACGGAAGTGTCAAGGTGAGAGCCGTCGTTGAAGGGAGCTAGAAGGTACGTAAACAGGAACAATCCGAAGTTGAGAGCCAAAGGGGGAAGTCTGCCAGGCTGCGTCAAAACCGAGAGAATCAAAGAACAAGCACTGTGAAACACCCATACAAAAACTATGACGAGCGAGGAAGCACAGAACAGAGAGGGTATATAAAGCTGGAACAGCCAACCAGGAGAGGGGGCGTGCCTGGAGGAGCTCAGGGAGCTTCACTGCTTTGGCTGCTGTTCCTAGAGCCCAGGTGACACTGAGAAAGAGCCAGATTGTAACCGTGCGGTGTTTGGGGGCGGAGCCTGAGGGGGGATATGTTCAGGGGCTGTTGTGTGCGCGCTGTAAGTCCGACGTGCGCATGAGAGGAAGCAATGTGGGGTTCGCGCAGAGCGGCGATTCCGCGCCGACGGCTGCGGCGTAGAGCGTGGAGGAAGTACCTCGTGGAGCATCCTACCATGCCGAGGGGTAAGTGATGCAGCTGAAGGGGGCTGGCGTGGTTGTAGCGGAAGGGTCTGAGCAGTGTAAGGAGAGAGCCGTGAGCTCCGCCTGTGGCGCTGTGTGCTCACATTCCTAACAACGGCGAGATGCGCACGGGGAGTGGAGATAGGCCTAGACCCATCAACATAGCGCCTCCTTCGGACACTGATCTCGCTGTTCTCTCTTATGTGAGACAATCAGTCTAAATGGGAAACCCCATTTGTACCTGATGTTTTAATTTCTGAACTTGTCTGTGATCAGCTTCATCTGTTTGTGGCGGCGAGAGTGATGGGCGACAAATCCTGGTAAATCTGCAGTGTAGAGTCCACGAACTCTATCCTGGGTGACACCTTGCTGCTTTCAAGTCAGCCTCCTTAGTTTTGAAATAATGGAACCGAAGGATGACATCTCTCGGTTGCCCCCCTTCCTTGCGCTTCTGTCTCTGGGCACGATGTCTGAATCGGTGTCTGGGAGTAGTTGTTTAAACAGGCGGTGCAGATATGCGTTTAAATTGTCATCTTGCTCTGGTATGCCTTTTATACGTGCGTTTTTTTCTCCACAATCTGTTGTCCAGATCTTCCTCCTTCTCCTGAAAGTCTGCCATCATGTGTTTAGTTTCTGCATTCACAGAGTCAACCAGTTCATCTGTCTTATTTCCCAGGGCGGTAGTGCGATTAACAATAGATGTTACTGCTCTATTTATGTCTTTAAGTGCAGTTTAGAGTTCTGTCTAAGGCTACACTTAAAGTGCCAGCAATGGCGACGGCAGGCTACGGTCGCTGGAAAAATCATATTGAGATGACTTCCAGCGATCGCGACCAAGCCGTTGCTCCGTCGTGTCGCGCTTATTATAAGCGAACGCAACGGCGGCAATGCATTTGTTTTGACGCGACGTTGCGTCGCTGTCACTATAAGCGCAGCCTTAAACAAAGCTGTAATGTTATTATACAAGTCGCTGATTTCCAGTGGGCCCTGGGGACTCTGGGTTGTAGGTCCTCTGGATCGTCTGCACATGACAGGCCGCCATGTCTGTCGCCATGTTCCTGCATGTCTGTTGCCATGTTCCTGCATGTCTGTTGCCATGTTCCTGCATGTCTGTTGTCATGTTTCTGCATGTCTGTCGTCATGTTTCTGCATGTCTGTCGTCATGTTTCTGCATGTCTGTCGTCATGTTTCTGCATGTCTGTCGTCATGTTCCTGCATGTCTGTCGCCATGTTCCTGCATGTCTGTCGCCATGTTCCTGCATGTCTGTCGTCATGTTTCTGCATGTCTGTCGTCATGTTTCTGCATGTCTGTCGTCATGTTCCTGCATGTCTGTCGTCATGTTCCTGCATGTCTGTCGCCATGTTCCTGCATGTCTGTCGCCATGTTCCTGCATGTCTGTCGCCATGTTCCTGCATGTCTGTTGTCATGTTTCTGCATGTCTGTCGTCATGTTTCTGCATGTCTGTTGTCATGTTTCTGCATGTCTTTCCTTCCGTCTGAAGAAATCGCTGACTTTGGGCAAATTAACCGCTCTCCTCCCTTTTTGGAGGCATTTCGGAAGTCCAGGGATGTTCCGGGGGTGATGTTGCGGTGTTGGAAGCCATTTGCCAGGGAACATGCCCCATACACGATCGGGAGCGCTCTCTGCCATCCGCACGGCGCACGCGACTCGTACCATTACTTGGACAAACGGTTGCACTTTCTATTTTTAAGAAAACATGTAAATGTGATTTATATGAGGGAGCGGATGTCTCAAATGTCTAATATCTGATACAAATAGATTTTGCCCCAAAGTCAGAGAAAATGTCGTTTAAAATGAGATAATTGCATTGGGAAAGCAGGTCCCTGGTGCTGGAGGCACCTCTGGGGGTAGCAGCCTGTGACTGCCTCACACTGCTTGAGCTGGAGCTCCCCTCAGCGTCCATAACCCGCCATTACACCTCATCACCCTGGCAACAGACACAGCTCCGGCGCCATTTTGTAAAGGGGGCGTGGCTTTGTCTGCCCTGGGCCAATCGCGTGGCTGGAATTTTGTTTTGCAGCTGGCAGAGGGTAGGTGGGAGGTGTTCTTCCTGCAGAGACGTCACGCAGCGTGGTTACGTCACGCCGCTGGTGCTACACACCTGCCCAAGATGTCGGGCAGCGCTGTGGGCAGTGACTGTGTGTGAGGGGGGAGGGGACCTGCTGCTGCTGCTGCTGCCGCCGCCGCCGCCGCCCCCGCCGCCGCCGCCCCCGCCGCCGCCGCCCCCGCCGCCGCCGCCCCCGCCGCCGCCGCCGCCCCCGTGCTATGGCAGTGTCCTGAGGCGGCGGACCCTCTACTGCGGGGAGCTGCTGCTAGGTATGCCCGGAGACAGACTGGGCTGAGGAGAGGAGAGAGGGGGCTGAGGAGGGGGGAATGGGATAGGGGGCTGAGGGGAGGAGGGGGGGATGGGTGAGGGGAGGAGGGGGGGATGGGTGAGGGGAGGAGGGGGGAATGGAGAGGGGTCTGAGCGGAGGAGGGGAATGGGAGAGGGGTCTGAGGGGAGGAGGGGGGAATGGGAGAGGGGGGAATGGGAGAGGGGGGCTGAGGGGAGGAGGGGGGAATGGAGAGGGGTCTGAAGGGAGGAGGGGAATGGGAGAGGGGTCTGAGGGGAGGAGGGGGGAATGGGAGAGGGGGGAATGGGAGAGGGGGCTGAGGGGAGGAGGGGGGAATGGGAGAGGGGGCTGAGGGGAGGAGGGGGGAATGGGAGAGGGGGCTGAGGGGAGGAGGGGGGAATGGGAGAGGGGGAGGAGGGGGGAATGGGAGAGGGGGCTGAGGGGAGGAGGGGGGAATGGGAGAGGGGGAGGAGGGGGGAATGGGAGAGGGGGCTGAGGGGAGGAGGGGGGAATGGGAGAGGGGAGGAGGGGGGAATGGGAGAGGGGAGGAGGGGGGAATGGGAGAGGGGGCTGAGGGGAGGAGGGGGGAATGGGAGAGGGGGAGGATGGGGGAATGGGAGATTGGGGAGGGGGGAATGGGACAGGGGGCTGGGGGGAAGGGGGCTGAGGTGATGGGAGAGGGGGCTGAGGAGAGAGGTGGCTGAGGTGGGAGGGGGGCTGAGGAGAGAGGGGGCGGGGCGGAGGAGGTACAGGGGGGAAAGAGGGGGAGGGGAGGTACAGGGGGGAAAGAGGGTGAGGCGAGTTTGGGGCTGACCTGAGGCCGAGGTGAGGGAGCTGCCCTGGGGAGAGGCTGTAGGGTATGGGGATCCCCCTGTGTTCAGGACCTGTCAGTAGGACAGCTGCACAGTAATCACCCCCAGCTGTCATGGGGGAGGGCGCAGAGTCACCAAGTAAGACTGAGACAGATACAGGCAAGTATGCTTTTATGTTTGTGGTGCCAAGGGCACACATCGCTTTACTACAGAGACAATACAATAAGTGCAACAACAACAAAATTGTGATCAGGCAATGGGAAAGTCAGTCCCTACCCTGGAGAGCTTACAGTCACTGTGAAGCTGCTTCTCTTGAGCTGGAGAAGCGTTCAGTCCCATTAGTTTGAGTGGAGCTGATCTCTTCCCTGGCACGGGAAAGATGGCTTCAATGCTTATTGAAAAAGTGCCGGAGAGAGAGAACTACTCCAAGGGATGACACTAAGTGCTAGGGACAGGTTGAGTGAGGCTCGTGAGGTTGGATGCGCTGGGACTTGGGTATATGAGAGGTTTATGTCCGTGTCCGGGTGAGTGACACTCGATGGCTCTAAAATGTGTAGGAACTGCAGCGGCGTGACCTGCGCCTGAGAGGACTGAACGTGAGATTATAGAGAGAGGAGGGCGCTTCTCTGGGCTTTCAGCTGCACTTAGGAACAGGTCGATCCAGTTGTGCTCTGGGTCTCCCTTCCTTAATGGGAAATGAAAGCCTTTATATGTAATGAGAGGGAATAGCTGCACAAGGTGCTCTGAGGACCTGAATGTGACCTTAGTCCTTTCCAACCAACTCTTCCTAAAGGATAAAAAGAGGGTATGTTAACTTGACACTTTTTTTCTTATTGCTGGTTTCTAAATATAAACCATCAGGATGTTATGTACGTGTTACAGACAGAGCTGCAGCCACCGCACAGGAGGCACCAGCGTTATAACCTCATTTATTTCTATATTTTTCCAGAAAAGGTAGACTAAAATGAACATCTTATGTCCCACCAGCGCGTCGTCTGCATTCAGATGGCTAAATAAAATGTGACTTATTCAGTATGTGGACTGCAAGACATGAAGGAAACAGTGGTTCATATCCAATTAGGGAGTGGGGTGATTGAGTTAGTAACTCTGTCCTTTTTTGTTTTTAATGGAGTGGTGGAAATTCCACCTCGTTTTCCAAGAGAGCGTTGACGACATGAATATTTGCTTTCCCTGCGGTTTGTGCTGTAATCGTACACCTTGGCTGGAAGGAGAAGGCAGGCCACGTTGAACAAGATGGATCATGAATGAGGAGGTGCAGAGAGATGTGCCACCTTAGTGAAATAATGACGTGTCTCATGCTGTTTGATACAGTGTAGGATCTAGTAGAATAAGTGTGGCAAAAAAACATCCAAACGGAGACAGGCGTTTTGTGTTCCTCAAATGATTACTTTGCAGTGTTGGCAGAATAGCCGGGTAGAAAAGCAGCAGAACTGGGACTCTTTGCAGTAATGGAATGATGGTAGTGCACGCACTCAAACAGGTGATAGTGGGGTACTTAACCGCTGGTTCTGGGGAGCTCCTGATGTCCCAAATAGATCCAGTGAAGAAGAAGAATCAGGCACACGGTCTTAATCATCAATGAAAAGGGGGGTTTATTGTGCCAAGAAATCCAACGTTTCGGCAGTAATACTATCTTTGGTAGCATACACCTTGAGAAAGGCAGTATTACTGCCGAAACGTTGGATTTCTAGGCACAATAAAAAACCCTTTTCATTGATGATTAAGACCGTGCGCCTGATTCATCTTCTTCACTCTGCAGTAACCCTAACAGTTCTGGAGATTTAATTTATCCTATAATTACTATTAGGAATAACTGCTGAAAGGATAATATTAATTAACCTCATTTACAGATTTACCTTTCTTTCAGAGCCCATTTAACACCATGTGGAAATGGTATAGCGGGGACGAATCCAACGGCGCAGCAGGAATGAGTGTATGTTTGATTTCTCTATATTTTACACATAAGTGCAAGTTCCTGTAGAAGTGCCACTCCGTCTTGAACATGTTATTCATGTTTTTAAAGCTTTACATATTTCATTGATTTGAATAGACCCCAAAGCATGTTTTATGATAACGGAGTAAATGTTTCAAAATAATGAGAGCTTCCAATCAGTATGTTTGTCCCTAATCACTGTGCTGATGCCCCTAAATGTTCAGAATCACTACAGGCCACTGCAAAGTCGCCTTCTAACCCGCTCATTAATGCAGTATGACACAGCAGCACATTGAGATTGGTTAGAAATAAGAAAGCACTCCTAGTTGTATCCGGGGTCCTGCTTTTTATTATTATTCCAGGACCTGCAGTTTGTGTGGGGTTATTGCTGCTCTGCCAGGTTCCCAGGATGCTATGCTTCTTCTGATATTGAGAGGTGTATATGAAGGGAAGAAAAGAAGCACAACAACGTACTGAGGGTGAAGATGTATGTATTAGACAATACAGAATATTGCAAGAAGTAACTTGCATGTAAAAAGTTAGCAGTCCAGTGGGTATCTTTAAAATCATGTGTCCATGCTGCCCCGCCAGTGGGTATAGAGTCTGGAGAGAGTGCCGTACTCAGACAGATCGTTCCCGCGCGCTGGGATCTACCAGCGTCTCCGCGTTACTGTGTCACTTCCGGGTTCACGTGCAACAGTGTAACCGTATGTAGCAAACTGACACGTCTCCAAGGCTCGTAGATCTTCCCAACTAAACTGGCTGTGCATACACAATGTACACTGGGCTATGCACAATGTACACGGGGCTACACACAATGTACACGGGGCTACACACAATGTACACGGGGCAATACACACTACACAGATGCAGATACAATAAATAGCTCAACCACAACGCGTTTCGAACATGCATGTGCTTCATAAGGCCTGATGAAGCACATGCATGTTCGAAACGCATTGTGGTTGAGCTATTTATTGTATCTGCATCTGTGTAGTGTGTATTGCCCTCTGTACATTGTGTGTAGCCCAGTGTACATTGTGTATAGCCCAGTGTACATTGTGTATAGCCTAGTGTACATTGTGTATAGCCCAGTGTACATTGTGTATAGCCCAGTGTACATTGTGTATAGCCCTCTGTACATTGTGTGTAGCCCAGTGTACATTGTGTATAGCCCAGTGTACATTGTGTATAGCCTAGTGTACATTGTGTATAGCCCAGTGTACATTGTGTATAGCCCAGTGTACATTGTGTGTAGCCCAGTGTACATTGTGTATAGCCTAGTGTACATTGTGTGTAGCCCCGTGTACATTGTGTGTAGCCCCGTGTACATTGTGCATAGTTCCGTGTACATTGTGTATACACAGCCAGTTTAGTTGGGAAGATCTACGAGCCTTGGAGACGCGTCAGTTTGCTACATACGGTTACACTGTTGCACGTGAACCCGGAAGTGACACAGTAACGCGGAGACGCTGGTAGATCCCAGCGCGCGGGAACGATCTGTCTGAGTACGGCACTCTCTCCAGACTCTATACCCACTGGCGGGGCAGCATGGACACATGATTTTAAAGATACCCACTGGACTGCTAACTTTTTACATGCAAGTTACTACTTGCAATATTCTGTATTGTCCAATACATACTTCTTCACCCTAGTTACCTGTGGCACGGTGCAGCGTCTCCTGCCATACTCCTGCTGCTTCTCCCCTGCAGCTCCTGTCAAATTAAGTTGCGTTGCCATCACAACGGGACGCTACGTGACATCAAGACATCACTTGGTGTCAAGTTGTCATGGCAACTTGACGTCACGTAGCGTCCTGTTATGGCAACGTGGCGTAATTTTACGCTGCGCTGCCATTTTGACAGGAGCTGCAGGGGAGACACTCGCAAGTTGCAGGAGAATGCCGGGAACCGCTGCACCCCGCCCAGGTAAGGCTGAGTCCATGGTGACTGCAGCCGTGCAAGGCGCGCTGAGGGAAAGCGGGTGCTTTCCCTGGCCTTAGTCCAGGGGCGTGTCGGGGGGCAGGCCAGTGACGTCACGGAGCTGGTTTGCCCTCATTGGGCGAACCGCTCACGTGACCGGCCCTGCGCTCCCATGAGTGCTCAAACTAAAAATTTGATAAGACCTACGCTTCCGCACGCTTGCGGAAGTGTGCGCGAGCCCCTGCTAAAGCCGCTCTCATTGCGGCTGCAGGGGCTCACTGCAGAGCGTAAACGCGCCTCAGCACGGGCGCTGACCATGTCCGAGGCCTAAGGCTCACCAGCAGGCAAAATGCACTCACCGTGGGCGAGTGGACGGGCGCATTTGTTGAGCTATGTGTATATGTATGTTCTTTATGCTGGAGGTAGATGTTTATATTTCCTGTTGTGAAATGTTTGAAGGTGTCTGACGGTCAGGAGGGCGCAAGCACCATGTCATTTGTAGATATGACTGAACGGCTGTCGCAGACGGAGCAGCTAGTGGTGCAGCTGAAGGAACTTATCCGAGAGAAGGACAGTGAGCTCCGCAAGAAGGATCAGCTGCTAAAGGTATGGGAGTTATCCGAGTCCTGTCATCTGTCAACTCCTTGAGACAAAATAGTTTCTAAGACGGGGAGATGTATGTTTACGGTTTCCTTAGTGAGCCCCATGTTAATGGGAATATTTACATTGGTGCTTATGAAGCCGCTGACTGGAAAGAACACTGTACCTAAATATGCGGCTGGACTATACTGTATGTCAGCCAAGCTGCACTGTTTACAAGCGGATGCGGTGGATGCGTGTAAAGGGAAGGACTCTTTTTATGTGTTTCTGGGATGTAATTGAGAAAATGTATCTGTATTACCCCGTGGCTTCCACCCCCCCACCCCAGCTTGAATATATTCTTCCCGTGAACCTGTAATTAATAAATCTTATTGCCTACTCGTCAGAATATTGCTAACAAAGCTGTGTGTCCGATCCCAGGCCGTATAGTGTCCTGAGTTCATGGGGACATACGCTATACCAACCACGCTAAGGTTCAGTTTGGGGCCTTGCTGAGTGCGCAGTCCCCACACAGGCCAGTACTGACTTTTTGGGGTGATCCCCTTGGAAACACATCACGAACCCCCCCTGTTTGGAATTGCTGATCTATAATGATGTCATTGGGAAATGTGTGTATTTACATATGGGAGAGAGCATATTGTTTTTAACAGCACATGCACATTCCACAGATAACTCCTACATTCTTTACTGAGGACAATATGCCTGTTATCCTTTATGAATTTAGGAAGAAAAAGAATCTTCTGAATCCAAGGTTTCCAAAGCAAAACTACAGAATAAGGCTAAGATTGCGTCCCTTTCATCCCAGCTGGAAGACCTGAAGAAGCAGCTGGTATCATCCAGCGCACCGCTTAAGAAATCCGAGCATAGAAAGGTAGGTGTGTGTGTGTGTGTGTGTGTGTGTGTGTGTGTGTGTGTGTGTGTACTTTTCACTAAGGAACTTGTGCACTCACAATTTTTCCTTGGTGAAGAAATAGTATTCAGACTGTTTACATTACCACTTTGTGTGGCTCCTTTATAGATTTACTGATTTTATATAATACTGAAATCACTTTTGCGTTATTTTAAAACTGAAATTATATCTATATAGTACAACCCAACTATACGTGACAAATAATTAGCAAGATGCGTAGAATTGTTACAGTGCGCACTGCTTGTTACATTAAGAATGAATATAAACTTGGATCCAATAGATTTCCGCAGTGGATGAAGTGAGTTCTATATTAACATGGGTTCCAGGAGTATTATAGTGATATATTATAGGGAGAGATTGTGTGGCTGTGGTCTCACAACATCTACGTTAATGTTTGTCATGTTTGTTTTGGGGTGGTTTCTTTTTAGAGTTGTGGAGATGGCGACCATGAGAATGCCTCAGCAAATCGGGGCAAAATCATTGTTTTGAGAAGAAGAGTAGAAGAATTAGAATCTCAGATATCGCTTAAAAATGAAGAATTCCAAAGACAGGTACATGCCGTTTCTGAAAGTCTGATACATTGTGTTCCAGTAAGGGTTGGGCAATAATCCATCATTACCCACAATTATTATTAATAATTGTATCACAATATTTATTGTGATAAATATCTTTTTAATAGGCAGCATAGAAAAGAACACTTAAACACACTAAAAACAGGAGACAACATCAATAACTTAATTTGAAAGTGTTTGCCATAATGTTACATTATGTGGAATGTGTGTAGGTTTAGCATTTATTGCAAATGTAAACGTGTTTTAAAATAAAAAAAAAAACATTTTTCCCCTCTATCTCTGGGCCTCCGAGATGAGGAAACGGAATTGGGGTAAACGCAGGTATTCTGGAACCAGGTGTAACGCTTGCGCTCACCACAAACAGGGCGGGACCCTGGTACTGAGGTAGGAAAGTATTAAACTGCGCACCCACAGCAGCGGAGGCGCGCCTGGAGGGTGGATAGTCAAGATCGCCGGGTCTGGATTGGAGAGAGTGGGTTAGTCTGGATACTTGCCGAGGTCGTAGTTAGGTGCCAAGAGAGTAGTCAGTGTCCGGAGTGCCGTGGTCAGGGGTTGGAGCCAGTAGAAGGGTAGTTAGTCCGATTGCCATGGTCAGGGATTGAGAAGTGCGGATAGTTAGAGGCAAGCCGGGGTCGGTAATCCAGAGAGAGGTCCTAAGTCAAGCCTGGTCGGTACACAGGGGAAACAAACGGCAAAGGTTAAAGCACAAGGCGCAGGGCAGGGACGTGGAAACACAAGCCTACCATGAACTATGCTCAGCAAGGAATGAGTGAGACCGCTGGGATTAAATAGCAGTGAAGCACGAATGGGAGTGAGGGGAGGAGCGGAGGCGCGGCATCCGCGGAAGCAGAGATTGGCTGCATGGTGCAGGAAATAGGTAGAGAGGATAGAGAAGAACCCAGTGTAGCACTCGAGTTCACCCTCTGGTGATTAGTGTATGATTTAAAATAAACTTTATTGATTCAACACATATATAAAATAATGGGTATTAAAATGACGTACTAGAGGTAGTGGGATCAAAATACTGACAGCCATAGGACTCGCAATCAATATGATAGGTGTCTCCTGTTGTGTATGATGTCACACAGGAAACACAATCCTTATATAAAAAACCTCAGTGAGGGTAAGGTAGGGTTAATTTGACAATGTACTGTATCATCAGATCACAAAAGGCGGTGTGCATAAACCATAAGTGGTAATGGTGTGACTGGTGATAGCTGGTGTACTAAAACAAATATATTGTGCACCAGTAGGTATCAATATGCAGTCTGGTAAACCTTCCTACATGTGTTATATATGTACACGCAGTGTTGTGTGGAGCTGGTCATAGGTAGCCCCCAGGGGCTCACAGGATAGGCGTATGATACCCTATAGTGACCTCTGCAACATGTCACCATTAATACTAATAGATAATGTGCATAGAGTGAATTGGTGGGCACTCTGATATGGCCAGCTATACACACTGATAATCACTGCATGTGGGGAAGTGGAGGCTGTGTGCAGTGGTGATATGGCTTAATAGCAGTTTATAAAAGCACATATCTTAACCAGACCGAAATAGTACTGAGTAGAGCAATAACCCTAATCCTATAACATAAATAGGAGGCTTTAGGTGTCCATCGGGGCACCAATAGCCTATGTAACAGCACGGGCAGGACACCGCATTAACCCGCGATCGGAAGCATGAATGCGGAAGTAATTACAGCCCTGCACGTGCACGTGTGGAACCAGAGCCGACGCGCGCGTTTCGCGAGGGGCTTTCTCAAGGCGAAACAGTGATAGTTACTAAGGGTACCCTGCAGGTGAGCAGGTATATATAGGGAGCCTCCAGATAGGTGACGTCACTATTTAACCCTTGATGTGCCTGGAATTGCATGGAGCTGCAGCAGAATAGCAGTAAGTATACCATAGTGTGTGACTGCAGAGCTGGCACAATAAAAATCTATCTGTCTGACTCAGAGTTATTCCTAGTGTTGTTGTTACATATAAGTCAGGCTTTCACACAAGTAGAGGTATAATAACACTCTGTTTGGGCTGCAAGGGTGATGTACAAATGATGTAATCAACTTAGTTCATTATTGGTATTTAGGGGTGCTAGGGTCCAGAGATGCCCTAAATGGATTGTTCAATAATTTTAATTGATTGATAGTCAGGATCTGGAGAGACCTGATGTAGGCACGGCAGAAATTAAAATGCTTCTATTATTACACACATAGATGACAGTGTATATGGTGAGCTTGACAGGCGCCCTACATAGTAGCTATTATAGAAAGGGAGTGTACAGGCATCCCTCATTGAGTCCTCTCGGGGAAAGAGTTCCAAGTGTGTAAATCCATCTGGACTCTTTTTGGAGTAGTACCCTGTCCCAATCTCCTTTTCTCTGTCCTCGCAGGGGGTGTTCAATCCCACAGAAAGAGACCGCCTTGAGATCGCCGTCGTGACATAGATTCACGTGCCTCGACAGTGGTTTATCAGCCTTATTCCTGATGGTGCTGATGTGTTCCAGCACCCTTAGTTTCAGACATCTGCTAGTCTTTCCAACATATACCTTCCCGCATATACACTTGCCCTGATATATGACCCCAATACTCAGGCAGTTGATAAAGCTGCGTATTGGGTACCGTTTGGTGTCATCCCAGTTACCAAATTGTTTGGTGGTGGCCATATACTGACATGCCTTGCATCTCTGGCAAGTGTATGATCCGGTAGGTTTAGGCGGAAGCCAAGTCCTAGGTGTCTCTTCCACATAATGACTATGTACCAGTAGATCGCGCAAATTCTTTGCCCGTCTACTGGTCATGGATGGAAAGTCTTTCGTGACCCCCTTTAGCATATCGTCTGCTCTCAGGATGTGCCAGTGTCTCCTCAGGATGGCTCGTGCCTTGGGCCATTCTCGATTGAAAGTGCCAATAAAGCGGACCACCCGATCTCTTGGGCTCGGTGGTTTGTCCATAATGAGAGATCTCCGTACGGTGTGTTTGGCTCTTTTGTAGGCCTTTTTGATACACCTCCTGCTGTAGCCCCTGTCCTCAAAGCGTTGTTTCATCTTGGTGGACTGGTACTCAAACTCCTGGTCAGTGCTACAGTTCCGTCTTAGCCGGAGGAACTGTCCTGTTGGTATGCCACTGACCTGGGCCTTTGGGTGATGGCTGCTCGCCTCCAGGAGACTATTAGTAGCGGTCGTTTTCCGATAGATAGTAGTATGAAGGCAGCCTTCATTCCCCCTCGAGATCCGCAGATCCAGAAAGCACATAGTGTCTTTGCTGTATTCCAGAGTGAGATGTAAATTGAACATATTAGTGTTCAGTATACTGATAAACTCTTTGAGAGCTCCCTCTGGGCCCCGCCACAGGACAAACACATCATCAATGTAGCGGACCCAGAGGTCAATATGCTCTGTGTGTACCTCCATCTCTTCAGTAAATACTACCTGGGATTCCCACCATCCCAGGTAGAGGTTGGCATAAGTAGGGGCACATTTCGTGCCCATTGCCGTACCCCTCAGTTGGTGGTACACTCTATTATCAAAGAGAAAGTAGTTTCTTGTCAGCACGAACTTGAGCAGTTCCAGGGTGAAGATATTGTGTTTCGCATACCAGCCACCCCTGGTGTTGAGAAAGTGGGATACTGCTTGTAGGCCATAGTCGTGGTCAATACTGGTGTAAAGACCTTCTACGTCTAAGCTCACTAGTATTGTATCTTCGCTGATGCAAACATCATCTAATCTCCTGAGGACATCTTTAGTGTCCCTCAGGTAAGATGGTAGGGTTACCACGAAGGGTCTCAGAATCTTATCAACATAGGCACTAGCCCGTTCGGTGAGGCTTCCTATTCCTGATACAATTGGTCTACCAGGTGGAGGGACCTTGTTCTTATGTAGTTTGGGTAAACTATAAAAAGTAGCGATCTTAGGTGTTTTTACCCAAATGTAGGCTAATTCATTTTTATCGATGACTTTGTCATCTAGCCCTTTCTGTAAAATTGTGTTCAGTTCTTGATTGAAAGTATTGGTGGGATCCCCTCCCAATACCTCATAACATTTGGGGTCCGCTAGGAGTCGTAGATTCTCCTTTTTATAATCACTTCTATTGAGGATCACCAGATTCCCTCCCTTGTCCGAGGGTTTTATGACTATAGTATTGTTTGAGGCCAGATCTTTCAGTGCCTTTCTTTCTTCTATAGTCAAGTTGTCTGGTAATCTACCCAAGCTAAGATGTTCCAGGTCCGTAGTTACCAAATCAATGAATACATCGATATTAGCGAAATTGTCACTAAATGGGACAAACTTAGAGTTGGGACGTAGGTTAGTAAATGGCCCTTCCCCTGGGGGTCTACTGCTCTCTTCCAGTAGGGCATCTCTGGACCCTAGCACCCCTCAATACCAATAATGAACTAAGTTGATTACATCATTTGTACATCACCCTTGCAGCCCAAACAGAGTGTTATTATACCTCTACTTGTGTGAAAGCCTGACTTATATGTAACTACAACACTAGGAATAACTCTGAGTCAGACAGATAGATTTTTATTGTGCCAGCTCTGCAGTCACACACTATGGTATACTTACTGCTATTCTGCTGCAGCTCCATGCAATGCCAGGCACATCAAGGGTTAAATAGTGACGTCACCTATCTGGAGGCTCCCTATATATACCTGCTCACCTGCAGGGTACCCTTAGTAACTATCACTGTTTCGCCTTGAGAAAGCCCCTCGCGAAACGCGCGCGTCGGCTCTGGTTCCACACGTGCACGCGCAGGGCTGTAATTACTTCCGCATTCATGCTTCCGATCGCGGGTTAATGCGGTGTCCTGCCCGTGCTGTTACATAGGCTATTGGTGCCCCGATGGACACCTAAAGCCTCCTATTTATGTTATAGGATTAGGGTTATTGCTCTACTCAGTACTATTTCGGTCTGGTTAAGATATGTGCTGTTATAAACTGCTATTAAGCCATATCACCACTGCACACAGCCTCCACTTCCCCACATGCAGTGATTATCAGTGTGTATAGCTGGCCATGTCAGAGTGCCCACCAATTCACTCTATGCACATTATCTATTAGTATTAATGGTGACATGTTGCAGAGGTCACTATAGGGTATCATACGCCTATCCTGTGAGCCCCTGGGGGCTACCTATGACCAGCTCCACACAACACTGCGTGTACATATATAACACATGTAGGAAGGTTTACCAGACTGCATATTGATACCTACTGGTGCACAATATATTTGTTTTAGTACACCAGCTATCACCAGTCACACCATTACCACTTATGGTTTATGCACACCGCCTTTTGTGATCTGATGATACAGTACATTGTCAAATTAACCCTACCTTACCCTCACTGAGGTTTTTTATATAAGGATTGTGTTTCCTGTGTGACATCATACACAACAGGAGACACCTATCATATTGATTGCGAGTCCTATGGCTGTCAGTATTTTGATCCCACTACCTCTAGTACGTCATTTTAATACCCATTATTTTATATATGTGTTGAATCAATAAAGTTTATTTTAAATCATACACTAATCACCAGAGGGTGAACTCGAGTGCTACACTGGGTTCTTCTCTATCCTCTCTACCTATTCATTGTTTACCCAAAGCACCGTTCACCGTTCACCGTTCATATCAACTTAATGAGGCAGCAGCAGGGGCTCCCCTATCACTTTATGCATGGTGCAGGAGACAGGTGGGAGAGATTAGGAGACTTGCTTCGCAGTTGGGGAGCGGTGCACGACGTCACGTATGCGTGACGGACGCGCGCTGCGTGCTGGGGACGGAGCCAAGCTCCGGGTGGAGTAGAAAGTCCTCTGTGTGCGCGCGTGTTCTATAAGCGGCGCGGAGGTGTGAGGAGCAGCAGGTAAGGAGGGAACACGCCGCAGGGGACGTGTTCCCCCGATTCCTTACATCAGGGTCACGTGTAGGATATGAATGAGTCCAGATTGTTTGTTTAACTCGTCCCCTTTTGAAAGCACTCAAAGTCCTTCTATTTTCTTCAACTTTATTGGGGGAGTTACAGAAATAAAAGGTACTTGTTAATGATGTTATTGGCAGAATTCTCTTGTCGGGAGAATGACCTATGGCTGGGAAGGTGTTCTGCTGTGTGAGAGAGTGCTTCTCTAAGAGGAAGGTGCCTTATTCTGGGGGCAAGGTCAAAAAGGATTGCCTTGCAGAGGGAGTGAATGGAAGAAAAGTGTACTCACTAAGGCTGCTGATAAGGAAAGGAAGTACTATTTTACTGTCAGACAGGTACAGTCTGAGGACCAATCTAACTACCAGAAAGGACAGGGGAGTAGGACTGAACCAACCTCAGCTAGGAGGATTGGGAGGTTGCCAAGGCAACCAGCTAATGGCTGTGTGAGGAGGGGATATGTAACGATAATGTTGCAGTTACACAGGCACTGGCTGTTCCAGAGCAGGGAAAGCATGCAACTGAGCTAGGGAGAACTGCAAGGGGGCACAGGAAATATACAATCCTGTTCCAGGACAGCAGGGCAAAGCAATCTCCGCAGTAACGGAGTAGTGCTACTAATCTCCGAAAAGGAGACACTAGGACAAAGGTGTCGCTATCGTGTACACTGACGGCTCTGTCCAGGGCTGCATACAGTCTCCCCCCCCCCCCCCCCCCACATGTCGATGGCCTTGTAAGCCCATCCTTTCACACCTACTCGGGAGCCACATCCTCTATCCCCCCCCCCCACCCTCTCCCTTCCCCTCGTGTGCCCCTTCCTCTCCCCGTGTATCTCTCCCCCCTCTCTCTCACCGCTCCCCACCTCCCTCTACCACTCCCCTTTCTCCTCACACTCTCCCTCCACTATTACTTAATTACCCCCTCAACCACACACACACACTTCCCCCTCCATCCACAATACCACACACACACACACTTCCCCCTCCATCCACAATACCACACACACACACACTTCCCCCTCCATCCACAATACCACACACACACACACTTCCCCCTCCATCCACAATACCACACACACACACTTCCCCCTCCATCCACAATACCACACACACACACAGACACACACACAGACACACACACAAACACTTCCCCTTCCATCCACAAAACCACACACAAAAAATAGAATACCCCACACACAAAATAGAATACCCCACACACAAAATAGAATACCTCACCCCCCCTCCACACAAAATACAATACCCCCCCACACACACAATACCATACCCAGCACCCCACACACACAAAATACAATACCTTCCCTCCCCCCGACCCCCCCCCCACACAAAATACAATACCGCCCCCCCCCCCCCCTCCCACACAATACCACTGCCCAGTTGTCACCAGCTGCTGATGGGCCTCTCTCACACTTCTGGCTGCCTCCTCTGTGAGACCAGGTTTCTTTCTTGCTTGCTGAAAGGTGGACCTGCCCGGAAGTTGCTTTCGGTGGGAGAGAGGCCCGGCCTGCAGAGATGGGCCCGCAGCAGTTGAGGAAAGCGGGTGTCCGACAACCAGGTTCTTGGCAGCTGGATGCAGAAGTTGCGCTGGGTCCAACTTCTAGCGGGGGTTGGCCAGGCTCACCGCTGCCTAATGGGCTCCTGGCCCAGGACACTTGTCCCGGCTTCCCCCCCCCCCATGGTGTCTATAACTCTGTCTTCCGTAAAGCTGCTGCATCTTAAACTGCACATCACCAGTTGGCTGTAAAACCTCAATGGCTGATGGCAACACTGCGATCGTAACAAATGTCTATGTAGCCTTGTATTAGGGGAACTAAATGACTGGCTGTTGCAATGTGATGCATTGAGTTTTCACTCTACCGTTGTTGCTGCAATAAGAACTTGGGATGGACTTTATCTGGTGCAATGATTCCCCCGTCCCCCTCTTCTAGACTTATTGTTGAAATGTAAGACTAACTGTGGCCAATGTTAAGTGTGACTCCAATATCTTCAGTAACGGCCACAATTGTATCCCTAAAGTTGTGTTCCGGTACTACTGAATAATGAGCCTTCATACCCTGGCGAATGTTACAAAGTACACACTGGTTCTTAGGTGTCAGAGCTGGAGTCTCGGCGCCTGTGCGTCTCCGAGATGGACGTCATGCTCGCTGCAAAGGAAAAGAAACTAGCTGAAAAAGAGGCTTACATCATCGAATTGCAAATATCAGCCGGAACAAACCGCCCTACAGAGGTGGCTGTTTCTGAAGAGAGCATTAAGGTATGCGAAGTGTTAACGTGCAATGCACATCTTTTGTTAAAATGTATAAATGGTAAAATGTTAAAGGAGCAAACCATACCTTTTTTCCCCTCCCCATTTTGTTAATACAGGTTTGGAGCAGGGGGTCTCCAGAGCTGAACTCCATTCATGTTAACCCAGGGGACCCCCTGCTTCCAAGGAGACTTGCCCCTGAGTGGGGTGCTGGTATCTCTCTGCAGTTTAAAGCTCCTGCATCACATGGGACAATAGGAAGCCGCAGCTGGTGATGTCACGGCTTCCTATTGGCCCGCAGGTCCTGGGAGCTTTGAAAAGCAGCCATAATGTGAACCCTGGAGCGACTTCCGGTACCCCCTAAGTATGTCCGGAAGCCGGGGGTCCCCGGAGCTGGAATTAATGGCGTTCAGTTCCGGAGACCCCCTGCTTCAATCCTGTATTAAAAAATTGAAGGAAAATAAAAACCGGCTTGGATTGCCCCTTTAATATAATATTTAATAGGGCATTTAGAAAGGAGCCTTGCGATTCTTGGTGAAGTTAGTAGTTTATGGCATGTTGTGGAGCAGGTGCCAGGGAGTTTTACATGTATATTCAGCATGTAACCAGTTAAAATAAGTAATTTAGTATTACGTTAGAAATTATATTGGAAAATGATTACCTGACTCTGGGAAGACAGCCAGGTGTATACATGTTTTAAACCATGTATGTTGATTGTCTGCTCAGTTGAATATTATGTGATCAACAGTTTGGATTCAAAGGTTAGTTAAATAGTAGTAAGACCATACAATAGAGATGGGTCTTTAAAGATTAGGAACATAGTATTAACTATAGTTACTTAGTGACAGAACAAAGAAGGGTCTTCTAAATCAGTACATATTGCTAAATGAAGGAACATTTGTTTAAATTAAACATTGATGATTGACTGAACATTTTGGGCTGACACAGAAAAACAGGCGATTGCTATGTTTAGATTGGCTAAGAGAAATGTATAAAGAGTGTATCTGGATTTATAGACTTCAGAATCATTTAACACCCAAGCTAAGAACAAGCAAGCTAACAATTCTCCCCTCTATAACTACATTCTATACGCCTGAATGATGTAAACAACTGAACTGAAATGCGGCCGTGAAAGATGTGTTCTATTGTCTCTGATTAAATTGAGAAAAGAACTGGACCGGGGACTATTTGATATATATTGAAAGGTGGGACATTTATTTGCACCCATCTAATGAGCAAATCTTCACTCTGCTTTTGCTATGTGCTAAAATATGTTCTATATAACGAAAGCTCATGATTATCCATTAAAAGATAGCCAACACTTAATCAAATCTCATGGGCTGCTACTTATTGGTTCAACTTCTGAGGGCCAATTAAATGCACATTTTTGTGCGTGCCTCCTGGATTACAGCAGCATTAGCTGTTTTTAGGGTTCCAAGAGCATAGGGTTATGATGAATCGTAAAGCCTGAAGTGTTTTCAAATGTTTCTGTGCATGTAAGTTAATTGGAACATTCTTGTGCCCCAATTACACAGAACCAGGTAACCCAGAAAGAATCCTCACATCAGGACCTGCAGATTCTGATCCAGAACCTCACTAGGAAGGTGGGAGAAAGTGAAGAGAGATGCAGTCTTCTTCAGGAACAGGCCGAGAGCTTAAAAAGCCTCCTTAACAAGGAGAAAAATCACTTCCAAGATAGGGAGACGATGTACATAGAAAACGTGAGTAAGCAGTTCCAGGAACGGGATGTTAAAGTAGGTTCAAGTGTCTCACTTCAGCAGGGTTCGTTGGACTGGCACTTTGGTTCTCCTTAAGTAACTGATCTGACAATTTACCCGCTTGGATATGGAATAGAGTTACGTGATTGTTCTGCATTGTGAGGTTATTTCAAGCAGGCATGTGCCACCCAAACGCTCCTATTTATTTAAAGGTCATTGCCAGTATTTACAGAAGGCTTTACATCTTATCGCATGAAAAGCTAGAATATGACAATCAATGGTTCTTATTTAAGGTTCTAGTCATTGTCTTAAAACAGGAGCTGTTGTGCTGCTGGCAATCTAGATTCACCTGGGTTCCAGGAAGCCAATAGATAATTGAACCAAACCGATTGGGAACACTGTATTCTGCCAGTTTTATAATCTTACTTTGCCATGTATGTACACACACACTGCACACAAGAACATTGAAAGGGATATGAGTTTTAAACCCTTTTCTTCAGATACGGGTGTTCCAAAACATAATCCATGATAAGGAAAAAGAGCTGACAGAACAAGGGCAGAAGCATGAGCAAGAACTCTTCAAATTGGCAGCAAAATCTGATGCCAGCGCTGATCTCCACCAGGTACGGACTTTACAGACCAGCCCAGCACAAGGAACCGAATCACTTCATCAGAGAAGGGAGTACTCTGCTAGGGAATGTATGATGCTTGTATCCACTTTATAATGCACTGCGAGCATGGGCAGGAAACGAACAAGTTCAGCTGATCACGGCAAAGTGCGTGCAATATTGATCTTCTTAAGACCGCAGTGGCTGGTTGTTTTTATTATTATTTGGTAGTAATCGGAGGTGCATTGAGTAACTCCGTGTCCTTGATGTGTGTATTCCGGGAGAGTAAAAGGGTTCTCCTAGCAAAGTGATGTTGCAGCCTAGCTAAGGAGATATGACTTTTCTGACGTTGCACATGTCTGTTCGTACAGTTGCTCAAGGCCTTGAAACAGAAACTGCATGAGGAAGAAGAGGTGCTGTTAGGAAAGAACCAAGTGATCGATGTATTACAGAAGGAATTGGATCACAAGGATCAGCAGTGTAATGTAAGAACTAATTTATGCCATTGCTTTAGCGTATTGAACACATTTTGTTAATTTATTTTTGTAAACCATTTGTTGGCACGGCCAATCTGGTAGTGAAGATGTAGTCGGTACACGTGAAATTCTCTCATACCTTGAAAGGAATCTCAAATTCAAAATTGTTTTAAATAGTTTAAAAGATTATGGTTTTGCCATAAATGTCCCTACGTGCAGTGATCATTCACATATATTGCTGTAACCCAGTGATTCTCATCAGGGAGTTCGCAAACCTCTAGGGTTTGACGTGGGGTCTTCCAGCAGTTTGCCAAGAAAAAAATGTAAAGGTTTGCAGGCAGTATAGCGGGGTCCTGAGCCCGTGTGGGGACTGCGCACTTGGTAAGGTCCCAAACTGCACCTTAGCGTGGGGGATGTGGCTGCCACTTACAGCAGGTGCTTCCAAAGTCTCTCCCCACAATCCTTTGCTTCCATAGCAGAAAGACATTGTGGGGTGTTACGTTGGAAGCCCCCGCATTCAGTGACCGCTATGCCCCCCATGCTGCCTGGACATACTGAAGAAAAAATTGGGGTGCTCAAACCCAGATGAAATCCATCCAACTCAGTGGACCATAAATCATAACCCTGGAGATACCAATGGGAGTGGGTGGGTGCAACATAGACTTGTAAGCATTAATGACAATTGTCAAACTTAACTATGACGGTCTAAACCCATAAAGAAACCCACTCACGTCATCTCCAGGGGTGTTAAGCAGGCGTGCCAGCCATGAAGGATCCGCAATCCAGGTGAAGGCAGAAGAAAAAGACGAATGGCGCACAGCCAGAGAGCCAGGTGTAGGATAAAACTGCTATTCTTTATTCGTGCATGCAGGAAGACAGGTAACCCCCTTGGGGGACAAAAACAGGAGCCTCCTACGCGTTTCGGACCTGGGGGTCCTTTATCAAGGAGTATGGGATGTGTTAGGATAAGGCCCCTTTATATACCTGATTGATAATTGGTAAATTTAGAAAATCTGTGCGAAATCGCCGCCGCCACCCAGTGCGCATGCGCGTGACGTCACCTGAGGCGCCGCACCACCAAGCCAAAGGATTGTGGGTAAGTACCGCCCCCTGTGCCTGTCCGCGCATGCTCACATCGGAGCGTGAGGCTGACAAGACTCCTCTAGTCAGTGTCTCCGCTCCTGCCAGTAGTGACGTCATCGCGGGTCTCCCATAGGCCGGTGCATGTCGCTGGCCCACCAATGAAAGTGGTGCACGGCCGACAATGCACCAATCAAAACGGGTCCCCCGCGCCCACACTAGAGGCAATCACGGAACATACAGGCTAGGATTAACCAAGGACAACTACAATTTTGTATATGACAGGGATGTGAAAACAAGATCTAATTATCAAGTCTACCTGTCATAGGTGATGGGCTTTAGCCATACTGATCCCATATAAAACAAAAACATACAATGTGGTACATATAACACTGTTAAAAAACGAACAAAATTACTGCTAACATGATACAATATGCACCTTGAAACTGGGTTCAAAAACATGTACAAATCGAAAATACAAAATATATATTAAAAGCAATAAAGACATTTAACAAGACTTTTATATATACAGATTCATACAGTTTCTCTGACATATGAATTATGGATGATAATAAGAATCTGTATATATAAAAGTATATTACATTTGTTGTTCCTCAGCCTTGGGGACATTAAGGACAAGACATACCAACAAGTCTTGTTAAATGTCTTTATTGTTTTTAATATATATTTTGTATTTTCGATACAAAATTGTAGTTGTCCTTGGTTAATCCTAGCCTGTATGTTCCGTGATTGCCTCTAGTGTGGGCGCGGGGGACCCGTTTTGATTGGTGCATTGTCGGCCGTGCACCACTTTCATTGGTGGGCCAGCGACATGCACCGGCCTATGGGAGACCCGCGATGACGTCACTACTGGCAGGAGCGGAGACACTGACTAGAGGAGTCTTGTCAGCCTCACGCTCCGATGTGAGCATGCGCGGACAGGCACAGGGGGCGGTACTTACCCACAATCCTTTGGCTTGGTGGTGCGGCGCCTCAGGTGACGTCACGCGCATGCGCACTGGGTGGCGGCGGCGATTTCGCACAGATTTTCTAAATTTACCAATTATCAATCAGGTATATAAGGGGCCTTATCCTAACACATCCCATACTCCTTGATAAAGGACCCCCAGGTCCGAAACACGTAGGAGGCTCCTGTTTTTGTCCCCCAAGGGGGTTACCTGTCTTCCTGCATGCACGAATAAAGAATAGCAGTTTTATCCTACACCTGGCTCTCTGGCTGTGCGCCATTCGTCTTTTTCTTCTGGACACACTGAAGGGCAGTTTGGGGCCTTTTTAAGCGCATGTACCCCCCATGAGCTCATGACACTACACTGCTTGTGATCGCTCACACAGGTATATGAGCAGTGGTTGACAAATCACCCAAAAATCTACTCGCCGATCCAAAAAATCTACTCGCCACCTAGTCCCGCCCCCAACCCCGCCATGCTTGGGCGGCCATGAGGAGGTCGCCACAGGGTCAAATCCAGTCGCCACGGGCCTGTAGGTGAATGGATTTGTCGAACACTATATGAGCAATAAGATTTTGTTCCGCAAACCCTTAATTAATAAATATTTTCAAACAGGGTGCACAATGTAAAAAAGGCTGCAACTGCAGCTGTAACCAATATTACTTTTGTAAAAATTAATTATTTTTTTGTTGTTGCAGGAAATGAATGAAAAGTGCAAACGCCTTCAATCTGAAAAAGAGAATGTACAGTCTAAGCTCGATGCTGAGAAACACGTAATGAGAGCACAGCTCAGAGACATGATGGAGAAACATGAGGCCGAGCTTAATATGGTGCATGACAAACACACCACACAGATGCAGGAAATCCAAGAGAAGGAGCAGTCTGTGCTCCGGCTGCAGGAACAAGGCAAAGATCGGGGGAGCAGCAGGGTGGGATCCATGGAAGATACAGAGGCTGCAGTCACCGAGCGACAGAGAAAACTACAAGGTAACTCAAACACTGGTTGTTATGTAGCCAGAGGTCGTGTTAATGCTTGATTTAAGCATCCTCAATGCCTATAAAATCTCTGGGACATCTCCTGCATTAAAGCAGCCCTCCCCAAAAATCAACAGGAAGCTGCAACCGATAACATTCCGGCTTCCTATTGCCAAGCAGGTCTTGCGAGTCCCCGGTGCCCCTTGCACCCTCTTTGGTGCAACTAAAATGGTCAAAGCACAGCTGTGAGTAATGTACATGTCCACGCTAATATATCATTCGGTCCCCTGCGAGTCTGCCCTCTTCGTGACCTGCTCACTGTCTGTCTGCCGCTTCCTCTGCTGCTCTGCGTAGATCACAAGCTTGGTCACAAGTTGCTCTGTGAAAGGAGAAAAATGTGCTAAAAAAAAACGACCTCCGTGCATCCATTAAATAAGAAACTGTTTCACTGCCACAGGAAAGTGTTTACTTGCTACTAGAAGGAACAAATATGTTCTGGCAGAGAAAAAATATAGGAATATATACCCCATGAATTCGTCATATTGTGTGTCTATATGTATACATACATACATACATGGCTCGACAAATGCACACGCCTGGGGTGAGTGCATTTTGCCCGCTGGCGGCGTGCGGCGTCTCCCGGCATTCTCCTGCTTCTCCCCTGCAGCTTTCGACTGTCTCCCCTGCAGCTCCTGTGAAAATGGCTGCGCAGTATCAAATGGACAGTGCAATGACAACTTGGCACCACTTGACGTCACGTAGCGTCTCGTTATGGCAACGCCGCATCATTCGGCGGCCGCGCAGCCATTTTCACAGAAGCTGCAGGGGAGAAGCAGGAAAATGGTGGGAGACGCCGCACCCTGCCGCAGGTAAGACTTATGAAGGGGGGTGAGTTTTTTTTTTTGGGGGGGTAGTGACTTTGTTGTGACAATTTTTTTTTTTTTTTTTTAAGAATTTGTCGAGCTGTGTGTGTGTGTGTGTGTGTGTGTGTGTGTGTGTGTGTGTGTGTGTGTGTTGTTAGAAAAGCCTTTTCTCGATATAATAATCAGTAATCAAGTTCCCAGTTCAAATCGGCATTCTTTATTCTTCAATCCGATCTCTAAAATCTTCCCTATAAAATAAAAATTAATTTATTCATTAATGACTATTTCTAATGTCAAAATACTTTTCTTTTTTCTTAACTATTCCTTCCATATAAACCTTTGAACATAAAAACAAATTCACCGATTTTGGCTTCCAATACAAAGAACCTGCCTTTTTTGCACAATCTCTCTCTACTACCATTCTTGTTAAACTATCACGCTCCACTTTTTTTTTTTTTTACACTGAGAAAAAAACTTTTGAGTATTTTTGTTTAGACTCAATTTTAAAAAGAAACCTGATCCATTGCCAGCATCTCAGTACAAATATGTTTCACCTTCCTACTGCATCAATGCAATGCCATTAGCTGCTTAATACATTTGAACTATCATCTTTTTACTGATGTCATTAATATGAAAAATATCAAAATCCTTAAAACAAATAATTATTCCTAAAAAAAAAAAAACTGTATGGTAATTTTAAACTTCTACAGTGAGTCTGTAATCTTACTTTACTCAGTATCACTAATTTTATAATAATATGACAACAAAAACAAAAAAACTCCTTGGCATAAAATCTGGAAATATTGTCAATTGTCTATGTAAAAAAATGGAACTCATCCAAAATACAAAAAAAGTTTACTTAACTTATTTAAAAAAAAAAACTTGTATTCCAAATATATATTTAAATTGCTGACTTCTCTATAGCAGCAAAATTAAATACTTTATTTAAAAACTTCTTATTTTTAGTCACATATATTCTACTTTTGTTCATATTGTCTCAAAAACCTAGGGGTACCAAAACTCATACTTGGGTCTGGTAAAAATATATTAGTGAGCTATACAGTACAATAATTAAATAGAAATACAAATCTATATTGGGAAACGTACAGGCATACCCCGCATTAACGTACGCAATGGGACCGGAGCATGTATGTAAAGTGAAAATGTACTTAAAGTGAAGCACTCCCTTTTCCCACTTATCGATGCATGTACTGTACTGTAATCGTCATATACGTGCATAACTGATGTAAATAACGCATTTGTAACATGCTCTATAGTCTCCCCGCTTGCGCACAGCTTCGGTACAGGTAGGGAGCCGGTATTGCTGTTCAGGACGTGGTGACAGGCGCATGCGCGATCTGCCGTTTGCCTATTGGGCAATATGTCCTTACTCGCGAGTGTACTTAAAGTGAGTGTCCTTAAAGCGGGGCATGCCTGTATTGCTTTGAGTCTTTTGCAATATTCCATACCTCTAATAGGTATGTAATCCACTGTATTGTCCCATGGAACACATATACAGTCTTTGCACAACTGTCAAATTGTAAACATTTTCTTTTAAATCCACTAATGCAATGGTCTAAAAGAATACTACGTAGGTTTATTTTAACCCTTATTATTCAATTGAAAATTATTAAATGTTAGTGACATATAAAAACATTTCACTCCACAACATATAATAATTACTCCTTAAACTATTTACCATAATCTTTCTAAAACAAACAAACATTTGATAGGATGTCCTTTATTTATTTTTTCTTAACTTGAAACACAGAATTATTTAGACAACCAGAAATGATAAACATCTAATTTTGTAGCCAAATATTTACATATGATTCTAAAAAATTATACCTTGTCATTGATACCAAAATCTTCACTAAACAATAGTATTTCTCTACATTCTTGGTGAGAAAAACAATTTTATTCTTTTTCTTGCATAAAAAAACTAATTTAATAAGAATTTCCTTTTTCATTCTTATAACTAACCTGAACTTTCATAATATGCATTCATTTCTTTAAAACCAATTGAAAACAACTTTAGAATCCTAGCAAATTTCTTCCTCGGTAAATCTTTAACGTCTATACTTCAGACATGCCACTTCTTCTGCGTAAGTTTCAGTAAGAAAGGATGGGGGCTGCTGCAGTGAGTTGCAAAGCTTTTCAAGAGTCAGAGAGCTGAATTGATTTTTCCGTTCAGTATCAATCCCTAACCATGATTTTCATTGCAATTCCTCTAAATTTCTGCTAATCTATTCTCCTGCTTCTCTTTCCACTAAGTATACAATTTAAAATGTTTTCCGGATACAGTTGTAGGAATTTTGCAATACTGATTTTTCAACTCTTAACGCTGCACATTGCTTACAATTTAAGTCAATTTCATATTTAACCATTATTTCTTCCTCATGTATCAAAAACATTTTGTTCAGAAACTCAGACTTTCTTTTATCTTTAAACATTCCAAACTTCCTCTCTTCTACTTCTTCAATTTCATCTATTTATTTATAAAATATTTTTACCAGGATTTTACATGCTCCCAGTTCAAATCCGCATTCTTTATTCTTCAGTCAGCTTTCAGCAGGGATACAGTATACTGTATAAGTCAGCTCAGTTTAACGTATCTGAAGGTAGATCATTAGATGCTTCTATTCGATGTAACAAGCATCTTTAGAAGGTAGTAACGTATGCTTAACATTGCTCTCTTCTTATAAGCTCAGGACAAAGAGATATATAAATCACTCATCTTGGCTACAGTAACCAGACTAAATGACGTACTTGTTTCTCATGAAGCTAAAACACACACAACAATGAATCCTAGTATTAATGTATAAAGAAAAACAGACCAAGGCCCGAACAGGTCACCTGTCAGAATATAAATTAGAGCAAGTCTTATCCCCAACATATACATCCTGTCACTCTGTTTCAAGCCACCCCTGATACTAATACATTTTATACCATTTGTTTTCAAGCTGCCCATAAGAACCACTTATTAGGAAACATTCACACACTCCTCTTGGAATAAAATACTCCAACATTTTACTTCATGGGGAGAAAAATAATCTAGCACAACCTCTGTAACATGAGGGTAACGTGATGCAGTCTAATAGAACACGTTGGAGTGTCTAGTGGTACTGGCAAGCTACAATTTAGCTGTACTGCTGTCAAAATATGTAGGTTCCTAACAACAGTTGTTAGTTTGTGTTGTACAAGTGTATGTTCTTTGATAACACAAGATTCTAAATATAAGAGTAGGCACTTGCACTTCTGTTTTGGTTCTTAATAAGCAGGAGAATGCTAAAATTGCAAACTAAAGCATAAGTGCGGAAAATAAGTACACAATCATAAAAACTACAGCTCAACCCCGTTATAACGCGATCCGTTGCAACGCGAATCCGCTTATAACGCGATGTAAGCGTGGCTCCCAATTTTCATAATTATGAATACTTTACAACACGATTATTGGTGTCTTAACAACTGTACATTATTTCGAACATGATCCGCATATAACGCAATGTGATTCTTTGGACCGCAAACGCAGCGTTATAAGGGGGTTGAGCTGTATTAGGAAACTTAAATAGGACTGACCAATGTAAAATATTTTTAAAAGATATGGTGCGAAACCCCTAGAGATGGGAACGTGGGCCGCCCTCTCGTTTTGGTTCTTCAAATCTTAAGGATTTTATACTGGACTTTGAAATGCTGCTTTCTGGAGGGTTCTGATTTCTCACACCCGGTTTTGCTCATCTCTAGTTGGAGACAATATTGAGATCATGCATAAAATGTAATTAACCAGTATATCTTGAGCCATTGTAAACCAATGCTGTAAATTGTGGGATTTTTTAATAATGTAGTCCTGGTCTGTCATGTGCTGAGAAGTAATGCAGCACTGGTCCCTCTGTCGGTGAATGTGATTACTGAATTGTGTTTACAAATAGTTAAGAAACATTAAGCTTTGCTGTTCACAAAGGAAGATGAATAGAGATAATTGAACACCCTGTTTGTTTCAGCCTCTCTCTAGGAGAGTTGGTGTTGGAACCAAAGGAAAGTGTTAGTAATCATGGAACAGGAGCCTAGAGCTTTGATTTGTATAAACTGCGCCTCAGAAATGGCACAAGCTGGTTTCATGGCCAGTGCCAGTCTTCTAATAGATCACACACTTTCTAATCGCCTGAGCAAGGCTCTTTACCATCCAGGATCAACCACTATTTCAGACTTGGGTAGGAAGTGTTGTGGTGCAAGAATGTCATTTCACAGGAGTGCAGTATTTCCGATTCGCATGACAAAGTTACACATCCAAGTGCATTTGCAGTTGATGTTCTTTTATATATTTGTATTTCAGATGAAGTGAAGTTGAAAACAGAAGAGGCAAGTAAATCGGAAGCTAAATTCCTTAAAATGAAGGCATGGTCAAAGTCCAAAATCAGACAGTTGGAAGAAGAACTAAAAACTGTACAAGTACTTTTTAATTTGACCTATCTAATGTAGTTTCTCTTTTTTACGTAATTCTGTCAGGGATTTTTAAAGACGGTGTAAATCTGCATATCGCTGACTGATATTAATTAACTGTAATGGTTCTGACTTTTTGTACTTTAGCTGTCCTCAAGTTAGTTCAGACTATCTTCCTATTTTTACATGCTCCGTGTGCAAGCGCTTTCTAACGTTTAAACCTTACAATAACTTTCGAATGTATTCCATGGTTGGTTTGTTCTTTCTGTTTTGTAGTCTGAAGCCAAAAACCGCGACATCTCGGTGCTGAAGAGTCAAATATCTGAGCTAGAAAATGACAGGAAAGCGCTAAAGACAAAACTAGAATCATTACCAGAACTGCAGTCTCTAAATGGTAAATACTTAACCAAAGAAGAAACCAGTTTGGGGGAAAACTGGGTTTTTTTTATGATGCGTAGTCTACGCCATGGGTGGCCAACTCCAGTCCTCAAGGGCCACCAACAGGTCAGGTTTTCTGGATATCACTGCTTCAGCACAAGAGGCTCAGTGGCTGAAGCAGGGATATCCTGAAAACCTGACCTGTTGGTGGCCCTTTTCAGGATATCCCTGCTTCAGCCACTGAGCCTCTTGTGCTGAAGCAGTGATATCCGGAAAACCTAACCTGTTGGTGGCCCTTGAGGACTGGAGTTGGCCAGCCATGGCTTAGAGGCTGAATCTTACCAATAGAAATTGAGAGAACAGCTGACTATTATTTTTCTCGGCTTTATAGCCCAAATTGTCCTTGTGCGGGGTGGGCGCTGATCAGGAGGTATTACCACTTTTGTAAGTCCCAGTTTCTTCCTTTTTAATGACTTTTTGTTTGTTTTCTGTTTTCAAAGAGCAACTTGTGACCAAGCTTGTGATCTACGAAGAGCAGCAGAGGAAGCTGCAGGCCGACCTCGAGCAGGTCACAAAGAGGGCCGACTCGCAGGTGTGACCTAATGAGATATTAGCGTGGACATGTGCATTACTTGCAGCTGTGCTTTGATCAGTTCTCTTTAGCATGCAGGGAACACATCCTGCTTATCTTTTATGATAAGGCTTCACCGTTTCAAACAGGCCCTAGCTAATAAAAAGCCCTGGCTCCGTTTTTTGTTTCTTTTTAACTTGTGAACTAGCTGGATGTGAATATAAATGTGCTCGTGTGTTTTTCTTCTTTACTGGCAATTGTGCTGTAAGTGGTCTGTGCTTCAACTGTGTATTGTGCTCCAGAACTGGTGTTTATTGTCCTGTTTCAGACCAGTGAGTCGGGCAGTGCGGATGAGCTGCAAAACCAGCTGCTGGAATGGAATGAGCTGATCCCAGAGACAGAAGACACGCATGGTCAGAGCCGAGAAGACAAGTCTGTTCTAGCACTGAGAATGGCACAGATCGAAGAGGAGCGAGAAGGTGAATTCACTTTGTGTCTGATTCAGTGTGCTGAGCGGTCTCTCCATGTGGCAGTTTTACATTGGTCGATACCTCATTTTTAAAGTGCATGTCGCCATAGCTGCAGCTTTTGCATTTGACATCTACCATGGGGAAAATGCCAAATTCTTGCCATATTTTGCCCTTTCAGAGTTCCCTAATTTTAGTTGGACACCTTATTTATCATGTGCGTTATAGTATGCAAAATCATACACATCTAAATCATACATCCTTGGTGGTTGGGTCTTTGGTACTTTGCCCTAAAAATCTAATTCATATTTTTAGTTTAGATCTTTTTGCACGTATATAGAAGAGCTACTTTTTCTCTTATATAATTATGAAAAATGTGCCGCTACCAATATTATTATTTAGTTAACCACTAACCATAAATGAAATAAAATACAACAAATTAGACAGTATGTACAAAGAGTATCCCATCTAGATGTTAATAGGTAAAAATAAATGAGAATTTGTAAGAGTGCCTCTCGCCCTCGTGTTGAATGGCTTAATCAGATAGATATCAAATGAGTTGAAATCCTCTACTCACCAAGTAATGTGTAACTTGGATCAAGGAAACCCCACTTCCAAACAGCAGTTACTCAATCATTTGTGATATCCGGGTCCTACATTGTAGTTGAATTACTTTTGCCATTCGGCATCTTAATGTTCCCCAGCCATGTTATCTTGTCCACCGAAATGGCCGTGTTTAACCTCTTCCGTGCCTGAGAGGCCAGCAATGCTTTGCCAGGCATTTCATATCTCGGGAGGGGACTGACCCATCTGAGGGATTAATAAATAATATGAATAAATCCTGTCTGACTGGGAAATCACTGGGGGGTTTCGATGAGGATACTTTTGATTTGGGAGTTTCAATTTTCACGAGAAAGGCAGGCCACGGAATCAGTACATTATAAGGAGAGGAGGCCCAGATGTTGGAGGTATCCAGTAGCTCCAGCTGCCTGGTCTCTCACCATATCTTTATGTAGCATTTTAAAGTTTAACAATTGGCGCTGTGTTCTGGTAGTATTTGAGTTTACCATTCCCGGGCTGAGCATGTGACTGTTTGTTTGTTTATTTTGTTTCATTTTTTTTTTTTCTACCATTAAATCTGATGAGGAGCGCTCAGCCTTCCTCCCCTCCACTCTTCTACCCTACACTGCGGTTTGGTCAGCCACCAAGAACATAGTTTCCCATCAGTTTTGTGCATGCAGGTTCTTGCCATTTCAGCCAGTGATGTACTGCTGATGAGTTCCCCATAGAGCTTTATCTGGTGGCGGAAACAGCCAGCAGTAAATCACTCCGGCTGCTTCTTGTGTCCGATGTCTGTCTTGTTTTTCTTCTGTTGACACTGTAACAAATTCAATCTGTTTGATTTTTGCCTAAATCACTTTCTGGTGTAACTAACTCATCACTGTTTTTACTGTTTGGGTTGTTGTGTGTGAATTGTTACAGTGCGGGATTGTTAGAGTAGCACATTATACAAATTAACTATTTTGTTGCTATTTTATCATATCATAGCACTCACTTTCTGACCCTGCCATGCTGGAGTTGTATCGTATTGTATCACACAACTTGCACTCACTTACTGACCCTGTCTTGCTGGAGTTGTATCGTATTGTGTTGTCACACAACTTGCACTCACTTACTGACCCTGCCATGCTGGAGTTGTATTGTGTTGTATCGCACAACTTGCACTGACCTTGCCTTGCTTGAGTTGTAACGTGCTGTATCACAGATCAAACTTTATTTGGTCCTTTGGAAAACAAATGAGCCTTGCACAGTGATTGAATTAAGGAACCACGTTTTAAATCATTTGAAAGCAAAAGTGACATCTTGCTTAGTAACTTTGAGTTCAGTTGCCAGTCTATGGCGGAAGTTATGTACTTCAGCCTGTGCAGTGCTAAATCCAGCGCTCCAGTCACAAAGCCTTTTCCTAAAGTCTGAGCACGTCCGATCTTTACCCAAGCACTTGTATTTCTGCCCACGGGAGGGAGAGTATTATGACTTTAGACTGTTTGGGCCTTCACGTTCCAACTACAGACTGGTTCGAGATGACAAAAGGCAAAATTGCACATACTCTTCAACTGAACTCCTCATGGAAGTTGGTGACACTTCTGTTTTCACCAAGAGCTTTTCTATTGTGCGCTTTGCATGACACATTGCTTACCGGATCAATTGAATGTTTTGTCAGATCACAAAACAGATGGGAACGTCTTATAATTGTGCAATTATCTTCAATGAAATGAAGCCGAATGTTAAGTTTGCCTATTACAAACTTAATTACAAATATGTTTGTTTTTAAGTAATCCATGTATTATTGTCACAAAAGAATCAAAGCGTTGGTGCCTAATAAGATGGGTTTGACGCCAGTGTGCAGTGTGTTTCATTCTTGTGACTTCCTCAAATTAACGGTCATTTTAATCTGCGTGAAAATTAAAGCTACCCCCTGAAATGGTTTAATTTACATACCAATGGGAGTAATCAGCTGATACTAAAACTACAGTCTCATCCAGTGTGTTCCTTAAAAATGTGTGCATCCTTTCATTTTGCATGTGTCAATGTTTTCCTGTTTGGCGACCTAAAAGAGCTATATTTGCAGTTTCAAAATATTGACGAGATTTTGCTAAACAGCGATGTTTGAATACTTCTGTAGAATGACTTGTGTCCGGGGAACTCACAAAATGAACTACTGTGTGGCTTTGAGTGTGGGTTTGTGGGGACGTGGTCACTTTGTTATGGTCTCGTGTATGAACTGCTTTCCTGTGGCACAAAACTGATTGAGGATGACTGGTTCTTTCCTGGCTGCTCCGATCCAGCCATGGGCTCAGGGCAGCTGGAGATGGAGGAGGAACTGAGTGCAGCGCGAGGGATGGGCAAACTGCGGCATGCAAGAAGGAAAGGGAACAAGGGGACAGCCAAGCTGCAGGTCAGTATGCACTTACTGTATACCCAGTGCTGTATTATAGTCTGTGCGTTACCCTACAGGAAATATCAGCCTCCTCTCCACAAGCTTGGGACCACATGGGACTCGGAAGAAGGTTAAAAGTGCCTGTGCTCACAGCTGGGCAGAAATACACCACTAAGCAAGGAACAATGCATCCCAAACCAGGGAATTGAAGTTTCGGGCTGAACGCGGCAATAATCTGATGATTTTATTTGAGTAGTTGGTGCTTCCTCGATTGGTCGGGTTGGTTTCTGGGGAAATGTATTGAGTAGTCTGTGGTGGGAAAGTGTATAAAGAATAGTGAGAGCTGAAGCTGCAACTATACGTCTGTTATTTGAAATAACCCTTTTAATTTTCTATTGGCAGTTTACGTGTTTGTTTTAACAGAGGGCACTCTTCAGTATACTGCTCCTAATGTTTATATATACAGTTATCAGACCACGTCCAGTGAAAATTACATTTGTATGCATCTATTTTGTGTTTGAATTGCAAATCTCTTCCTGGACAGTTACATTAGTGGATGCAATGACAAGTTACTACACAGAACGGCATGCTAGGAAGCGTCTGCTTGAGTCAGGCTTGCTTTATTTTTTATATTTAAAGAAAAATGCAATTTGAATATATAAAAGAATTAAGAAATCCGACGTTCTTGCGGTTTGCCTGGACGCATTTGTTGGGGTTTTTTCTTCGTGACCTTGTTTTTACTTAATTTTAAGTTGCAGTATTATTTATCTACGTTTTACTTTTTAATATAGGAGGTCTATGATTACAACAGAAAAGTCTTTGACGATCAGAATATGACTTTGGACAGCATTGACTCTGCTGAAGGCGAGAACATGGGAGGTTGGTGGCCTGAATACAGTTCTCCTAGCTCAGGTGTGACACCAACTAGACAGTTTATGAGCCCCTGGCCTCTGGCATTGAAGGGGTTACAGCATGCACTGCATCACTTTTTCACCATTTTTTTTTTTCAATCTAACCGCTCATTCCATGTTAGTTCTTAACATGTTGAAAATATTTAATTTTGTGCCTTTTTTTTTTGGTTCATTTCTTGGTGTTTTTTCTTTAGTTTTGAAGCATGTGCAAGCTGGATGAACTGCCTAGTTTTGGCTCATGTTTATTGTGTGCGGCGTTCCGTGTGGGGCTGGCAATGCCTGTCCTGACTGTTGTAAACTTTCATGTATGGTAAGAAGTTTGAATTCCGTTGAGAGAACAAGAGAAACTTAACTTGGTTTATGTGACTTCTTTTCCAACTTAGATGTCACTTCTATCTTCATAACAGGTCCCTTACTTATGTCAATATTCTCCTTTTTTTAATTTATTTTATAAAGTTTAGATGGAACATTTCACATGAAAACACATTGTGTGTATACATTACATAGAATAGATAAGATGGGTTTAATGGGGTAAGAAAAAAATGTGAAACGTTTCTTGACTTAAAAAGCTAAACATCACTGCATTTTGCTAGTTGCAACATTCAGATATTTATTCTCTCCCTCTCCCCCCCCCTTTTTTTTTTGTATTTACTTTCTGACCATGAGCCTCGCCTCTGAGTATCTGGCCAAACCGTTTCCATGTTTGTTTTCCTGTGCGTAGTGCGATCTGTGATGCTGACCGTGCCACAAACTGCTTCTGTGCATGAAACGCTGGTGCTGGTGATGTCCGTCTCTTGTGGCATTAACTTTGTTTCCTTAAATATTACAAAGACCGATTCCCAGCCCTTCACCTCTAACTACTATCGCCCAGTGACTGCAGTTCCACTGACATAACGTGCATCATTTATTCAAAGGAAAACTTTGAGGCTGGATTTATGCTAAAAAAACAAAACAAAAACAAAAAAAGTTATTTGCATCATTCTAAGTTTAAACTATATTATAGGGATTTCTAACCCACTCCGGTTATAATCCCCACTGCTTTCCTTTGAAAGTTCCTCTGGTAGTAAAGCATCTAAATGGTAATTGTCGTGTGTTGTCTAAGTTTTGGCAAAATTGATGCTTTTGTTTCTTGGTTTACTTTATCATTGGTAAGATGTATTGTGCACTCCATCTCTGCAGGTTTACGGACAGTGGTTGAAGAGCTGGAGTTAGAACGAAACCAGCTACAGGAGCAAATGATGACACTGGAGGAACGTTGCCAAGAGCTAGAGGACCGCTTACAATTACAAGCCAGAATCGAATCTCTGCAGGTACGTTTCCACTTATCTATTCTGTCCTTATTGGCAGCCAGGGAGAGGCATGAGACATCCTTGCACATTGCACCTTGCAACCTGTGTGTTGTGCGCTCAGGTGCAACACTGTAACATTAACCTGTCTCACATACTTGGCTTATGGGAACCTGGCGGTCATATGATTCTTTATGTCGTGTAACGTACTGAAATAAAACGCCGTGCCTGGCAAAGTGACGTTTATAATACTTTGTGTTTTAACTGAGACTTTCTTTCTGAAAAGAATGATTCTGAAAATAAGTGAAGATTCTGCAGTGGGTTCATATTTAAGGTCTTGTAACAACCTTCTAACACAGGTAACATTTGATGTAGAGGAAGAAGGTCACCCATTGACATATATTCAGGTGTGTTCTGCCCTTTCCCACAATGCTTGTGTTTGTTGTGAAGGGATAGCACTGACCCGGTGTGCCACACACCGTCTCGCTGTTTCACGTTTATAACACTGTGTGCTGCTCTGGCGCGTTTTTTGATCGTGGTTGTTGTGCATATTAACCCTCCGACTACATTGCAATGTGAACCAAACATGTTTTTATGGTTATCTTCAAAACTAACAATGGTCAACTGTGGTATAGGTCAGTGGTACACACTGATCCGCCGTGCAGCCTCTCCACTATGGAAGGAGAAATGTATAAATGTATAACGCAAATGAATGGTATTTTTATGTCTGATCAGTTCTAGGACTTTTACTAGCAATCTGTTTACAGCGGTTACCTGTTGGGTGCTTGTTAATAACAGTGTGAATGTATGTTGGGTTTACATCTTCTAAATGTGACTTTGGTGGGTGACTTACACTTGGAGTGTTTTAAAGGTGTTTGTGTTTTTTATTTATTTTTTAAAAGCAGTCTAATTTTATTTAAAGCAGCAGCTTCCTCAGATCACAGGATTTATTTAGCATTTTACTTGCTGAGAAATCTCTTCTTGCTCTTTCCAATGCGGTGGTGTTTCTTTTTATTATTATTTTTAACCCAATACTTTCTTCCAGAGTTAAAAGCATTTGAAATCGTAAGTGTCTGGAGATTAACATGGAGCTCTCCCCGGAGCCCTGTTCTGTCTAAACAATACCAGATGCTAGAAGTTCATGATCATGATTTTTAATCCTTAATTTTCCTTTTAAAACGAGCAGGGCCTGCTCAGGGTACAAGATAGCAACATTACATTATAACCACTCCTATAGGCTTCTGGGGTAGTTGCTGCTTTAAATGGTAATTTCAGAAGAGTACCCCCTCTTGTTTCCTTACATTGGCTCAGAGCGTTTGTAATCATTTCGGCGGTGCATGTATTCAGACACGGTGTGCTGCTTCTTGTTGCAGAGTGAAAATGAGCGTCTGCAGGCGCAGCTCATGCAGCTCAGTCACCAGCACGATTGGGAGGCTGAAAAGCTCCAAGTTCTCGTCTCGACCTTGCATGAACAACTGAAAGGGTATCATTTCTCATCACTCCTAATTATTTGTAAAAGCAGCAAAACGTGAAATCTTATGCTTTAAAAAAAAAAAAAAAATCTGTTCTGTAGTATTAGATAATAGTGACTCCTTTTATTTTTATTTTGTTGTTTTTATTGAACTCTTAATGCCATTTTTAATCCGTTTTAAATAATCCTTTGATTTCTATAGCAGGGTTTATCTTACCTCCCCAGCAGTGCAAGATCTTTGCAACACTTTCCTGTTTAGGATAATTTGCTGCAAATGTTCCCAGCAGTTTGGGCTGCAAACTGTAACAATAGATAATGTTACAGTAGTAATATAAGGATACATTGTAGCTGCTGAGTTACACTGACTGAAGCAACCATTATGTTAGGCATACAATCGGGGTTTTTACAGATTTATAACGAGTACCAAACGATTGTCAGTTTTAGGTCATAATGTAGAATTATACATTGTCTCATGCTTTAGATATATAAATTAAAAAAAAAAGAAATATGTTGGAAAATAATATTGCTGCTTGAGGTAGGAAAGTAAAAAATATAAAAGGTTGCAATTGCCAAATCGCCGTTATTGCTTACATGCTGTTTTCTACGCATGTTTTTTTTTTTTTGTTAAACTATTGGAAAGCAACGTAACCTGTTTTATCACGACCGCAAAAATGTGTGTTTATGGTGTTTCTAAGCTGATTCCATCTCCATGGCTATCAATGTTAGTTTAACAGACCGAAACCTGTTTCTTGAAAACGCAATCGTGGAAAAGGAGGAAATAATAGTGTCTGCAACGGGAAAAGCGGAGCAAGTGGAAACATTAAAGCAAGCTGTACAAGAAAAGGAGGTGTTGGGCAGAGTGCTCTCTGAGAAGCTGGATCAAAAGGGGCAGCAAGTAAGTTCAAACCTTACATCTCACCATGTATGTTAGAACAAATTCACATACAGTAGTGTCATTCTCGTTCTTTAGCACAGGGGGGCGCACAAGATTTTCTGGGGGTGGGGGGGTGCGTGGAGAGCGCGCGAGGCCTCTGTAATTACTCTCTGGCGACACATCGCCATGACAACGCGGCGTCAAATAGCAACACGTTGCCACAGCAACCCAGTGTCATGTGACGCAGCCGATGCAAGGAGGAGCGGGGGGAGCACGGAAAAGTTTGCACACCCCTGCTTTAGTACATTGTACATATAGCGCCTATTTAATTCCCCAACATACGGTTTGTGAACAAGCTAAGAAACGTCTCTAATCCTGAAAATCAGAAGCCGGGTGGTCACCCCATCTTTGGCTGCACCCTACAACTTACAAACGGAAAAAAAGATATATAACTCCGTAGTTGCGATAGGAATTGAAGCAGCGCCCTCCTCGTCACCCCCTCACCCCACCAATGTATTTCTTACCTTTTTATCTTATCTGAAGTGCGGGGTCCCGGGGAGATGAGGTCTGGGGTCCTCTGAAGTAAAATGGACTGAAGTTTTTGTAGTTTCTTTGAAGTTTTTCAAACATGACCACTGGGGGCCACCAATAGAAAGCCGCAAAGTAATCTCGTGGCGGCTGATGTACGAGCCCCGATCCTGTGGCCAATGTGTGTTCACCAGGAAAATGTTCAGGCCCAATAGGCCAAAAAAAACCTTGTGTTGCTGGAAACCAATGGGTCCGCAGACATTAGGGATTCCCATGGGTCCGCAGACATGAGGGATTCCCATGGGTCCGCAGACATCAGGGATTCCCATGGGTTCGCAGACATCAGGGATTCCCATGGGTCCGCAGACATCAGGGATTCCCATGGGTCCGCAGACAGGGATTCCCATGGGTCCGCAGACATTAGGGATTCCCATGGGTCCGCAGACATCAGGGATTCCCATGGGTCCGCAGACATCAGGGATTCCCATGGGTCCGCAGACATCAGGGATTCCCATGGGTCCGCAGACATCAGGGATTCCCATGGGTCCGCAGACATCAGGGATTCCCATGGGTCCGCAGACATCAGGGATTCCCATGGGTCCGCAGACATCAGGGATTCCCATGGGTCCGCAGACATCAGGGATTCCCATGGGTCCGCAGACATCAGGGATTCCCATGGGTCCGCAGACATCAGGGATTCCCATGGGTCCGCAGACATCAGGGATTCCCATGGGTCCGCAGACATTAGGGATTCCCATGGGTCCGCAGACATTAGGGATTCCCATGGGTCCGCAGACATCAGGGATTCCCATGGGTCCGCAGACAGGGATTCCCATGGGTCCGCAGACATCAGGGATTCCCATGGGTCCGCAGACATCAGGGATTCCCATGGGTCCGCAGACATCAGGGATTCCCATGGGTCCGCAGACATCAGGGATTCCCATGGGTCCGCAGACATCAGGGATTCCCATGGGTCCGCAGACATTAGGGATTCCCATGGGTCCGCAGACAGGGATTCCCATGGGTCCGCAGACATCAGGGATTCCCATGGGTCCGCAGACATCAGGGATTCCCATGGGTCCGCAGACATCAGGGATTCCCATGGGTCCGCAGACATCAGGGATTCCCATGGGTCCGCAGACATCAGGGATTCCCATGGGTCCGCAGACATCAGGGATTCCCATGGGTCCGCAGACATCAGGGATTCCCATGGGTCCGCAGACAGGGATTCCCATGGGTCCGCAGACATCAGGGATTCCCATGGGTCCGCAGACATCAGGGATTCCCATGGGTCCGCAGACATCAGGGATTCCCATGGGTCCGCAGACATCAGGGATTCCCATGGGTCCGCAGACAGGGATTCCCATGGGTCCGCAGACATCAGGGATTCCCATGGGTCCGCAGACATCAGGGATTCCCATGGGTCCGCAGACATCAGGGATTCCCATGGGTCCGCAGACAGGGATTCCCATGGGTCCGCAGACATCAGGGATTCCCATGGGTCCGCAGACATCAGGGATTCCCATGGGTCCGCAGACAGGGATTCCCATGGGTCCGCAGACATCAGGGATTCCCATGGGTCCACAGACATTAGGGATTCCCAATTCCTGATCAACAAATTTAAAAAAATTGCCGAAAATATGAGCGGCAGCACGTATTGCTGCATTAAATTGAAGTAAGATTAATTATGAGAACATGAAAGGGATGATGTAACCCAGCGGTGCGCAAACTGGGGGCGCGGGCGGTTGCAGAGGTCCCAAGCTCTTCCCCAAGGCATTTAAATTAAATGCCGGTGGACTGCGAGAGCTCCCTGCAGCATCTACTTACCAGGATTCAGCCGGCTTCAGGATGCGTGACCATGGCAACACTGTGTCAAATTACGCCGTGGGGTCATGTGACGTCATCGTTGCCTTGGTAACGTGACATCAAATGACGCCGCGGGACACGTGACTTGACGTCATGAGAGGTAAGGAGGGTGGGGCGCACAACGGAGGAAAGCAGGCTGGGGGGGAGGGGGCGCAGCAAAAAAAGTTTGTGCGCCCCTGATGTAACCTATTCATACATATTTCTTTTTTGTTATCCCAGCTTGAAGAGGCCACAAAGAAGCAGACTGAATCCGAAGCTGAAAGCTCGGCCCTGAAATCTGCCAACAATGAACTAGCAGAGAAGATGTCTGCGTTTAAAGAGAGGGTAATGCTGGTGCAGCCAACATCAGTACATAGCCGTGTTTAGCCTTTCTGCACTTCAGTGTAATTCACTTTGTTTCTGTAGAGATTATTGCATCAATCAAAGGCCAACAGTATCCGTAATGCTTTGATTTGCAATAGTTAGACTCCTAGCAGCAGAATTGCAGCCGGTAAATCTGTTTCAGTTAAAAAAAAAAAAACACCCTTTTGTTTACCCTTTCTTTAATATGTTTTAGTACGTCTAGGGCTGTGAGTGGTGTTTGTAGCGCTGAGCTTTGCTTATATACTTTCATTTTAAAATTGCAGGTTTTAAAGCAAGACACTACTTTAGAAAAGCTGCAGCTGGATCTTGACCAGACAAATGAAGAACTAGATAAACTTAACAGCAGTCACTTGGAGGAGAGGTCGCAGCTTATTCATGACCTGCAAAGATGCGAAAGAGAGATGGACATTCTGAAAGAAGTGTTACAAGAAAAGGACAAGGAGATGTCTTCTCTCTCGGCCAGCTTAACAGAATATACCGAACAGGCTTTCATTTTTAAAGAGCAGATTCGATTTAAAGATGACCAGATGAGAGAGGTGTCCAGTGCTCTTGCGAAAGCTGAAAGGAAAATCCACCTGTTGTTAGAAACTCAGACATCAGATGTACAAGAAGCGAGCGCAAAGATGTCCTCCCTCTCTGAGCAACTGAATGACATGGATATGGAATTGAATAATGCAAAACATCTGAATGAGAGTAAAACCAAAGAAGCAGAGGAGTTAATCCGACAAATCAAAGAGAAGGGCACAACCATTAAGAACCTTCGTTTAGAAATTCAGGAAAACTCCCTAACCCACAATAATCATGTTGCAGCGTGTACAACACAAATCACATCTCTTAAAGAACAGCTGAATGCATCTGCTGAGAAACTTGAAGAGATGGAAATGGACCACAAAAAGGAAATGGACCGGTTCAGATCACAGATAGAGAAAGATCGTTCTGAAAAAGAAAAACTTGCAGGTTTGCTTGAAGAAAAGAACCGCAAAGAACAGAGTTTTGAAAATGAGCTGAAGTTGGCAAAAGAGCAGTACAACAAATTAGTTTCTGGAATGTCGAAAAAAGATGAAGAGTTGGAGCATTTATCAAAAGAACTTGCTGAGCAAAAGGAGCATCACGACACACTAAACAAGGAATTGCAAACCAAGCAAGAAGATGTGTCCTCTTTGCAGCAAAAGCTTCAAACGGCTGTGCAGGAAAGAGAGGAAAAATTAGGCGCTCTAGAGGAAGAGAGAAAAGAATTGGGAAAGCAGCTCAGTGAGAAATCAGAAATGATTAATAAGCTGGATGTAGTGCTGAATGAACTGGCAACGCAGAATAAGGTACTGCAACAGGCTCTGGCAGACAGAGACCGAAGTCTAGCTGCCCAGGTAAGCACTGCTGAGGAATTTAGAAGCAAGGCGCAGGACTTGGACGAACAGAGGCAACATTTGTTTGGGGAAAAAGAGCAAATACTGAAAGAACTGCACAGTAAAGAATGTGAAATGCTAACACTGAGCCAGACTCTACAAGAAGTACAAAGGAAGAAGGCTGACACAGCGCAACTACTAATGGAAGAACAGAAAACCGTTTCTAAACTTGTGTGTGATAAAGATGAATTGCTGACACAAATTGAGCATATTTCTGTGCAGAGTTTGCAAAAAGACGGTATTGCTACCCAGCAGTTAGAAGAGAAAGCAAAAGAATGCGTCGGTTTAAAGAAACGTCTCGCAGAAGAAGGGGAGGTATCACAGGATTTACACACTCAAATGCAGTCTTTGGAAACTCAGTTGAAGGAAGCTCACCAACGCGCTCAGGGAACGGCGGAGGCACTTGCAGTTCAGTTTGCTGAATACAATGCTGCATGTGAGAATCTGAAGCAAAATCAAGAAAAAAACACATTTTTACAAAAGCAAGTTGAAGAACTAACTGTAGATATTGAAAGAAGAAAGCAATCGTTACAAGAAAGAGACATGATTATTGACACACACCATGTGCAAGTACAGGAGGTGAATGCCAGCTTCATGAAACTACAAAATGAAGAACAGAATCTAAGGGAGGAAAATATAGGATTTGCAAAGCGCATAGAAGAGTTAAATGCTTCACTTTTAAATCAAAAAGCAGACCTTGAAATTCTGCAACAGAAGATTGATGACAAGATAGAAGAGAATGCAGTATTATCTAGTAGACTGGAAATGATCAATAATGAAGCCGAAAAGTTAAAGCTAGATAAAGAGAATGCTTTGCTGTCAGCGTCTGATATTAAAACCGAATGTGACCATCTGAAGTCACAAGGGCTGCAAAATCAATCGGAAGCTGACTCGTTAAGGGAACTAACGGACACATTGAAGATCGAAAATAAAACCATGAGTTCTAACATTGAACTAGTAAACACTGAATTGGCTAAAAAGTTAGAAGAAATCAATATTTTGACTTTGCATTTATCTGAGCAGGGGCATGCTATTTTGTCTTTGAAGGATGAAATTGATACAATACTTGTAGAGAAACAAACACTAATATATAAGGTGGAAGAGAAAGAAGCACTACTTCGTCAGAAAGAAGAATTGATTCAGCAAACTGAAAACAAACTGGAAGGGGAGGGACATTATCTCCAGAGAATGTCCGCTCTGCAGAACGAGTTAGACGATGCTCTCTGTGAGAGTCGGCGGCGGGAGCAGCAGATAATTACTGACAAAGACCAGGAATTAAGGAAGCTGGGTCAGGACTTGAAGTTGTATAGAGATAAAAGCGAAGAGGCAGAGTTGCTAAAAGTCCAGTTATCAGAACATGTTGAGGTCATTTCTAACCTTCATTGTCAGATTAAAAACCTTAGCGAAAGTGTAGAACAATTAAGTAGAACTTTAACCAAAAAAGACGAAGCTTTAAGACAGAAGGTTGATGATTATGTAAATGTGAAGGCCCAGTTTTGTGAAGTACAAGGCTCCTTAGATATGCAGAGAAATCAGTTAGAAACGCTGATATTTGAAAATGAACAGCGTAAGGCTGTTCTATCAGAAAAAGATGTGAATGTAAACAAATTAATGTTAGAGAATACAGAAATAAAATTAAAACTGCAGGGTAAGGAGGCGGAGTGTGAAACCTTGGTGCAGCAAGTAGCACATTTGGAAGAAATATTTAGGAATTTACAGGACGAGAAGGCAAATCAGAGCTGCGAATTGAACGAATTAAAGATTTTTGTGAAGGAAAATGAGATTTCAGTTTTAAAGAAGGAGGCGTTGATAATATCGCAGTTAGAAGAGCGAACAATGTTAGTTTCTCAGCTCCAGGACTGCGTGCAGGAACTTACCGATAAATTAAAAGATCTTGAAAATTCAGCTGCTGAAAAGGGAAATGCTGTACAGAATTTGCAGGATAAATATGCAGCTCTTCATGAAAAAAAACAAGAGCTCGAGCAGTCGCTCATCAAAAAGGAAGAAGAGATCTCTACGTTTCTTCGCTCTTTAAATGAGAAAAATGTCTGCATTCAAGTAGCGGAAAGTCATTTTCAAGCCCTCACTAGCGAAGCTAATCATCTCCGAGAGGAACGAGACAAAAGTGCTACCAACTGCAAAACTATATCTCAGGCTCTCAAGGAGAAAGATGATGTTCTATCGCTAAATCAGCAGTCACTGCAAAGTATGAAAATAGAGTTAGAATCTGTGAAGCTAGAGCACCAGAAATCAGCCACCCAGTTTAACGCATTCACACAGGAGGTCGAGCAGAAGGACACATTGGTACAAAATCTCCAGGAAAAATGTAACGATCAAAGCCAACATATTGATAATCTGACGTCTGATCTAAATAATTTAAGTTCTAAGTTTTCACAGGATCAGCATGACCGTGAGATTCAGAGAGAACATTTTCAGCTGCAGTTTGACTCTTTGATGCATGAAAAGGTGCGTTTAGAAAGAGCGTTGCAGGCAGAAAAGGAAAACGCAGAGGCTACTTTCCAGAAGCACTTAACGGAAAAAGCAGAAGAAGTTCAAGAGCTTGAGAGAAAACGTGCACTTGACTTGAAAGAATCTGAAGCGCGCGCATGTGCAGAGACACTTCAGCTGGAGATCGAAAAGGATGATCTTCAAAAGCAGGTTAGTGTAAAGACCGAAGAAATGTATGAATTAAAACTGAAAATAGAAAAGCTAGAAGAAAGTTTTGTTGAGTTACAACAACGATCAGAAAGGGAATGTCATAGTGTTAATGAGCGCAATGGCATACTTGGTAAACATATCAGCAGTTTAGAAAATGCCATACAATTAAAGGAGGATAAAATACAAACGTTACTTAAAGACTTGCATTTTGTAGAAGAACAGTTACATGTATTGTGGGATGAGCATCTCGCGGAACATGCTTCATTTGATCATCCGTCAGATTCCAAAAGCAAATTAAAGAAGCTTTCATCCATGTTGTCGGTAGCTTTAACCCATGAGTCCATTGTAACAGAGTTAAAGCAAATACTTGTGGCAAGAGAGCGAGAACTAGATAACCTAAAGGATGAGAAGTCACAATTAGTGATTTCATTTGAGAAAGAGAGGGCGCTTTTACATATAGATCTACAAAAACTAAAAGATTATAAGCGGGAAACGGAGTCTCTGATGGAAGAAATTGCAGCGTCTAGAGATAAAAATGATCAGCAGCAATGTCTGCTGCAAGAAAAGGAACGCGCGCTGATGCAAATACACGAGCGTGTTCTAGCGCTCCAGGAGGAAGTAAATCTATCAAAGGATGAGCTTCAACAGAGTCGTTGGAAACAGAATGAGGACAGTAATAAGGTGCTGGAGCTCCTAGAAGATGTTAAGGGTAGAGATGTTCTGGTACAAGACCTGAATATGCAGCTGAGCCAACAGAAAGAGCTACTCTCTGCACTAAGTGATCAAGTGAAAGAAAAAGACGTGCGTCTTATGCAGGTCATGGAATCCATGTCTAGTGAAATGGTTACATTTTGTGAAGAGAAAAATGTTTTGAACTCTGAAATCCAGAACTTGGAGTCCTCTAAGCATTCCTGTTTATTAGAAATAAGTGAACTCTCTCGGAAACTGGAAGAGCTGAAGGCAGAGTTGCAACACTATGAGCAAATGCAGGCTGCTAAGGAGGTGTCCTTAAGCAACTTGGCGAGTGAAAAAGACCTCCTGCAGCTCCAACTTGAGAAACTTGGCAAAGAAAAGGAAAACTTAAAAAGGAAACTGCATGCAGCACTGGTTATTCGGAAAGATTTAATGCAAAAAAACAAAGAACTTGAAATGAGCAGAAAGGATGTAATACACGGGGAGCAACTTAAAACGTCAGAAATTAGAAAAAATGTTGATGCGCTAAATTGCAAACTGCAATTTATAGAGAGTCAGAATGAGGAGCTTCAATCTCAACTGCAGCATGTTAAACAAGAGCTACTGGAGAAAGATGGACATGCAAGGGAAGTAAGCAATGTTATTTCTGAGAAGCAATGTCTGTTGGAAGAGTTACAGAGTAAGATCTGTGTATTACAGCACAGCCTCGTTCAAAAAGACGATATGTGTCAAGAATACGTGAGATCCATTCAGGAAAAAGACACGTTTATTGCTCAGATTCAAGCATCTCGACGTGAAACAGTAAAAACAGAAGGAAATTCACAGCTGCTTGAAACTGTTGAAAAACTCAAATCTCACATTGAAAAAGCAGAGGATCAAATGGATAAAGCAGAGGTTCGATCTTTGGAACCACAAACCTCTATCGGCAGCATTTCTGACCATGTGAAAACCAGTGCTAGTGAACAGGATGACGCTGGCCTGTTACACCAAAATAACACAATAGTGCATGATGCCTCCCTTTTACACAGTGATGGAAACGTTGATACAACAAACAAAGATGAAGAACATGCTACACTTTTGGGAACTTTGAGTAGTGACATCAAAGAATTTGATCTCCTTAAGACCGAACATGCAGAGTTACTCCATGTTTATCAAGCCAAGTGCAAAGAGTATGACCATATTAAAGAGCAAGTGTATGCTTTACACAAACAGACGGAGACACAACAGGAGCTACTGCTTGAGACGGAAACACAGCTGAACCAGACAGATGTGAGACTGGAAGAGCCGAGATCAGAAACTGAAACCCTGTTGCAGAAGGTAGAGAAAGTGGCACAGTATATAAACCTCACCTCTGAGCTGGCGACACATGTACAAGCTAAGGATGCACAGCTGCTAGAATTAAACTCTGAACATGCCAAGTTGCTAAGGGATGAAATAAAGAAACTGTGCACCGAACTTGAAGTGAAACAAGAGGAAATAAGTGACCTGAAGATTGCATTGAGCCAACTGGATCAGTATCGGAACGATAAAGAAACCATGACGGTTGAGATTGGTCTGTTACAGGAAAAGGTTAAAATTTCACAAATGGAGATGGAAAGCATGCAAATGTTTGTGCAACATATAAGCAATGAGAAGGATGCGTATTTTGCAGGTCACCGGATGAATCGGGAAGAAATTGAAAAACTAAAAAATGAACTTCAAGTATCATTAGAAAAAAATGAAGAAATTGCAACACTACAAGCTTCACTTCAGACAAAAACATTGGCGTCCGAGGAAGAAATTAAAGTATTGCATAAAAAATTAATGGAGGGTCAGGAAGAAGCAAATCAACGTAGAACTGCGTTTGAGCAAATCAAAGATGAAATGGACGAATCCGCTGGAAAACTGGACAAAGCAAATCTTGAAATATCAAATCTAAAAACACAGATAAATAACTCCTGCAAGGAAGACGAGGCATTACAATCACAGAGCAGCACACAGCCATTTCAGAAGTACAGCGATGAAACGATATACGGGTTACCTGAAACAAAACCACGGAAAGAAAATCGCCAGAGAAGAGCAGCAAGACACACTGGGCCGGTCTGTGAAGATTGCTCCAGGAAAGAAAAAGCGATCGAGGAACTTGAGTGCAAGGTTCTGCAGAACACCCTAGCAATGCAAGAACAGATGGACCAACATAGAAGAGATGCCAAGGAAAGACAATCAGAAGACAGTAACTCCAAAGAACAAGTGCAGAGGAAGTTACAGGCAGCGTTAATATCTCGTAAAGAGGCGCTGAAAGAAAACAAAATACAGAAACAAAAGGTCGCTTCCCTTCTTTTGGCAATAGATGGACTGAAATGTTCACTAGCTGAACTCGATGAAAAGCAAAACTCTGAAATCTCGTTACTCTATCAGGAAAAGGAAGATCTGCTCACTGAGAACGAGAGGCTCTTAATGGTCAATGAAAATCTGTCTGCCGTTTGCGAAAGCCTTAAATCTACAATGGAAACAATAGTTGAGGAAAAAGAAGCCTTTTCCTTTCAGTTAAATGCCTTGCAGGATTCCCAGACGGTGGAGTTGTCAGGTTGGAAAGCTAAACACTGTGAATTAAATAAGGAATATGAGTCCCTTCTCCAAGCATACGAAAACATTAGTGATGAAATCGATAAAATGAGACAGGTTATAGAATTTACCAAAAAGGAAAAACATGAGATACTTCAGAGATTTCATGGCGTACAATCTAAAAGTCATGAGCTTGAAAATCAGATCCAGGAGAGCAATGAATTGATAGACAAACTGACAAAAACTGTAGGATCCAAAGAGCAAGAAATAGATGTATTGCAAAATGAAGCAGACAGACTAGCTGATTTGTTGAAATCCTCAACAGAAGAGAGGGGTCATCTGGATGAAAAATCTCACCAAAATGATCAGCTCGTGGAGGAAAACAAGAAATTAGCAGAAAATATGAAAACATTGTTAGAAAAAAATCAGAAGCAAAATGAGAACCCCCTGAACAGTGAAACTACGTCGAAGAACACGCAACTTCACATGGAAACATCCAAATCTGATGTGGAAATTCCCATTTCTGCGCTGCACACGGATAAAGAGACGCAGCCCAAAAAGGTCAATGTGTTAAACCATGAACTTTTAGAGAACAAGCCAGGCTGGGCAAACTCAACTGAAGAAATAGGTGATCTATTAGAAAAACTGAAGAAATCTGAACTCTACCTGAAGCAGGAAAAGAGCACCATTCTGAAACTGGAAAGGGACATCAACAACCTTCATCTAGATAATGTTAGCCTCTGTGAAAAAGTTAAAATCTTAGAAGATAAGTCCCTTCTACATGAGGAGCATGAAAATGTTCAAGAGCAGTTCTGCAGAGTGAAAAACGAGAGAGAGCATTTGGAGAGAGAACTGCTTGATTCTATGAAAAAGAACGATCTCTTGATGGACCGATTCAAGTCGCTACAGCTGCAAACTCGTTTTCTGAGTCAGCAGGTAGAGGGTCTAAAGGCAGACAAAAACAGCACGAGAGAAAAAGAAGAGCAACAGTTACAGCTTCTCCGAGAGTTTGAAGAAAGAGTGAGAAGTGCGCAGGATTATAAAAGTGGAACAAAAAATAAATCCAAAGAGTTGCAAGAACTTCTCAAAGAGAAGCAGCAAGAAATTAACCAGCTTCAACAGGACTCCATAAATTTTCAAGAGCTGATATTAGATTTAGAGAGATCTGTAAAGGAGGCCAACGCGGAGGTTGCAGATTTTAAGAAAGCGCTAGACGATACAGCAGCAAAACTGTCCAAATCAAGTCAAGATGCATGGTCCTTGAAAGAGGAGCTTTCATATCATAAGCATTTGTTAGAAAGTGCTGAGCATCAAATAGCCAGTCTCACTGCCGAGTTTAGAAGTGTGAGGTCTGAGGTTGGAGAGAGGATTGAAAGTCAGTCCGAGGAAGTGGGCAGGGAGAGAAATGTATTACAAGGTGTAGCCAAGGGCGGTAGGATGCCTCCGGAGCCAAGAGGGGAAGGTAATTCTGAAAAGATAAATAGCGAAATTTGTGAGCAGAAAATACTTTTACAAAATAACCATGCACATGATGTAAATAGTATGAAAGAAAACAATGGCGTTGTTATAAGCAGGCTACAAGAATTGGAGACCATTCTTCAACGTAGGGAGGAAGTTTTACAAAAGTTGCAATTTGAAAACCAGTCTCTTAAACAGTTTGTGGGAAAGACTGGAGTTGTAGCATGTGAGGTGAAAATACTGCAGGAAAACATGGTACAAAAAGAACAGGATTTCCAACAGGTTCTGTTAGAAAGAGAGAAGTTTAGGGCGGATTTAGAGAAGCAGGTGACCATTTCCCAGCAAATGAAACAAATTCTTAACAACAAAGATGCAGAAATTTCTGCGCTCATTTCCTCAAAAGACGGGGAAATATCCAGTTACTTAGCACAAATACAAAGTTATTATAGGAAGCAGGAAGAGGGTTATGAGCATCAACTCAGCTCCTTCCAGATCCAGAAGGAAAGAGCTGAAGAAGATTGTCGGAAGAGGGAAAATGAATTAAAAAATCTTCAAGAGATGTCTGAAAAAGCAATAAAAGAGAAAACTGTGATTGCTAATGAAATTGAGGCTTTTAGAAAATCTATGTCTTCACTTCAAACTGACAGAGATCTGCTCTGTTCTGAATTAAAGGACATGCACCATCGCCACCAGACAGATATGAACCAGAAAGATGGCATCATTATTAGTACTGCTAGTGAAAACAATACCTTGATACAAGAACTAAGGAATCTTCTAAACCAAGTAGATGATCTTAACGCTGAAAATGCCATGCTGGGAGCACAGCTAGTTAGGTACAGAGAAGAACTGAACCAAGTATTGTCTCTGAAGGATGATCAATTAAAAGAATTATTGAGGCAAAAATTAGACCACATAAAGAACCTAGAACAAGAAAAATGCGATCTCCTGAAACAAAATAAAGAGATGCAGAATACCAACGCATTGCAGAAGCAGAAGGCGGAGTCTGTAGAACTAGACAATCAGAAACTAATCGCAAAGGTCAGAGATCAGGAAGCCCTCATTGCTTCACTAAACAAAGAGAAGATTGTTTTTGAGCCTAAAAAGAAAAATGAATTTGGAGTTGGCACACAGGAGGTACAAATGAAGGCCAAATTTCAAGAACTACAGAATATATCTGACAAAAATACGAAGGACGCAGAGGAGAAATATAACAAAAACGTGCTGGCTTTCCAACGTGATGCTCGTCTTTTTGGTAATGAAATCAATGAGACAGAACAAAAGCCTGAAATAACAACATATTGGGATGTTTACCATGAAAATAAAGAACTGAAATCTCAAAATGAGTCTTTTGGGAAAGCAATGGCTGCCCTGCAGAATAACAGAGACACTTTGATAGAAGACTTTAAAGTTCTCCAGGGAAGATATGCGTCACAACTCCAAGCGGAGAAGGTACGAGGAGATGATCTTGACCGACAGCTAAACAATGTTAAATCCTATCTTTACTGTTTACTTAAAGAGAACTCTCTACTTACTGAGAGACCTCTTGCCACCGAAAACACAACCACACTGGAGCAGCTGTGTGCTGAAATGGAAACCGTGTGTAAAGCATTGACGGACAGAGGCTTGGAGGTCACCAGGCTGTCCTCTGAGTGTACAAGTTATGCTGATCAGATTGACGCATTTTCCAAGGCCATGGCAAGCCTTCAACATGACCGAGAGAGATTACTCCAGCAACTCGGAGCAGGACACTTGGTCCGTGAGACTAAAGCAGGGACTTCTTCAGCTAGTGTTGCACCGGATGTTACGGAGTCTGAATATCTCGGGAAGAATTTGTCACAGCCTGTGACTGATAAAGTGAGACTGGTAAGTTTCACCATAAAGTATTTCTGCTCAGGACCCACTTTGAACATTTATTGGTGCACTCTCAAACTGCACCTTTTTTTAAAATAATAGCATGTTCTTGTATAGCGCTGCTAGTTTTACGTAGCACTTTACAGAGACATTTTGCAGGCACAGGGCCCTGGGGTACAGGGAGATAAAGTGACTTGCCCAAGGTCACAAGGAGCCGACACTGGGAATTGAACCGGGCTCCCCTGCTTCAAACTCAGTGCCAGTCAGTGTCTTTACTCACTGAGCCAATCCTTCTCCCTATAATTAATTTTAAACCTTTAAAGCTCAATAAAGCAACATCTTGGAAATTAACACACACTGTCAATTTCACACATTTTGTATTTTTTTTAAATTAAACATCTGAATCATATTTTTAATATACGTGTTTTACTTTAGGTGTCAGACTCCTTTGGTAACTCGCCTGCAGAATTCTCACAATTAAGGACAAAGGTGGAAGAGTTGGAGAGACTGTTACAGCAAGCTGGCTCCTTCCAGGAGAACAGGGAGCAAGAAATCGCATCTTATCAGTATGAGCTGGCGGAGTTCAGGTGAAGGCGCCTTCCATGTTTTAGAAATTAATCATTTATTGGGATTTTTGGTTCTGTATTGAAATTACAGTTGCCCTCCAGGTGAGCAATATATGTTGCAGGAACAGGTAAAAGAGAACTCCACCATTCAGTATATTCTCTAGCAATGTTAATGTTTTTCATGATTTAAGGTAGTTTGCTTAACATCTTTGCAGAGTTGCACCCCGAAGCATAACGACAAAATGCATAATGTATCTGGATATAACTGTTATATAAGGATTTAGTGTCGTCCTATTCCTAAATGAGAACATAATGTAACACTGATTCCAAAGTTGCAGAGGTTCAAAAGAATTTATAAAAAATCAGTGGCAGATACTAATCTTGTTCAACCTTTCTTAGTTAATTCTACAAAACGGTAAATGTCTAAATCTTTGCATAAATTAGATGAGTGATTGGGATATTTCGGTATTTTCACCCCTTTTTTGTTACTTTTTATATTGGTGTTTAGGACTGAAGCACAAGCTGCCCGCCATCAGTTTAACATGAACCTCGCAGAAAAAGACCGGCAGATTGCAGAATTACACACAGCCCACCATGAAACTGCAATTTCCAATAACTTGTATGGAACACAGGTAAAGGAGAGGAGAAGTACTGTATCTGTTTCTAACCCTTTTTCTTTTTTGGGGGGGGGGGGGTGGGGTAGTACAGGAGAGTGACTGGGAAACAAAGTACATGCACATCCCTAATTAGCAGTGTTTCTATTGCCTCGTTACTGATTCTCAATGTGATTTACTCTGTTACACAATGTGCTTGGCAGGCGTTGGAGAGTGTGGCATTAGTTGGAAGTGCTAGTGTAACGGATCAAGTGAAACAGCTGTTGGATGAGAAGCAGAGATGCCTTCAGGAGATACATCGGAGAGACATACACATGCAGCAGATAAACTCAAAGGTAACTCGTTGGGGAATACATTACATTGCATTGTGTTTTGTGGACGTATCAAATATGGCATAGTGCGACTACTGTCTTATGTAGGAGGTGAATCCTATACAGTTCTCCTATTTAGTACTAACCTGTCAGATGAACACTCATTGAGAGAGCAAGTATCAGCGTGGGACATCCCCAAGACAAACACATTTTAGGTATATACTGGTGATCTGTCATGTGAAGTATCTGTATACACCCTTTTCCTTCAGGCCATGGAAACTGTGGAAATGAACGCGCTGTTGTCTGCCCAAGTGAAAACGCTATCGCAAGGACTGAAGGATACTCAGATAAGATACAGTGACCTGCAGAATCAGTATAGCAAACTTCAGCGGGACTTCCAGATTATGCAGGAGACGAACCGGGTGAGATCACACACAGACTACTTGTCAAGGCTACAGTGAGACGTATAGTATACACAGGAGACCCCCCTGCCTTGTATAATGGGAGGCACCAGTATGACCTTGGGTTTGCCACATTATATGTATGTATTTTATAGCCACCGCAAACCCCTGAGGAATAACCTGGATATGTGTCTGCTCTGATTGGTATAATCTGGAGGCACAGAATACAAGAATACAACTTTGCAAAAGGGACATCTATTGGAAGACTCACTGATCCAGATTCCCTTTGCTGCTTACAGGGGTTGCTCTGTCACCAATGTATTTACCAATAATTAATTTTTATTAACCTTTATGTTTTGTACTCTGCAATGATGCAAACTATTTGATGTATACTTTAACATACAGAACCCATTAAGGTTTTTTTTTCCTTCTATAAATGGCTGCCATTTCTGCTTTTGCCGCCTCTCTACAGTATATAATGGGTAGGAAATAATCCCTAATGAGAGGTAAAACAAATGACACAGCCTTAGATTTCTCCAGCACATTTGTACCTTTTTATCTGGCGGATTCCTAACCCCTTAAAACATACAGGACCCCTATAAGCTCATATTGAACCCCCAAAATATGGGCCAATAGGAGCTCGCCACGATGTTAAATCCACTGGCCCGGGGCGTGCAAATGTATAGGTTTGTCGAACACTGTGTGTGTATATATATATATATATATGTGTATATATATATATATATATGTGTATATATATATATATATATATATATATATATATATATATATATATATATATATATATATATATATATATATATATATATATATATTACACTGAGTTAAGTTATGGTGAGTAAAAAAAGTGACAAAAACCCTCCACAGGAAAGCAAATATGGAAATACAACTGTATGCTCATCTGCATGTCTTAGGCAGGTCTGCAACCCCGTCTTTCACCATTATCACCCAGCATACAGCACTTCCACTGCAGCAAGGGATTCTGGGAAATTACATGCAAATGAGCACACAGTGTCACTTTTTTCTTCAAAAACCATTTTTAACATGGTTCCCTATAGGCTTAAGCTTGCTGCATGGTCAAAGCTAATACCCAGTTAATCAACCCCACACTGATGAGACCCATTAAGGTCGAAACAGCTGTCTGTGGGTGGTTCTCTGGGTATGCACCTTAACCCTGGCTGTGCTCAAAGCTGTGACCATGCAGCAAGCTTAAGCGTATAGGGAACCATGTTAAAAATGTTTTTTGAAGCAAAAAGTGGCACTGTGTGCTCATTTGCATGTCATTTCCCAGAATCCCTTGCTGCAGTGGAAGTGCCGGGTGCTGGGTGATAATGGTGAAAGGCGGGGTTGCTGACCTGCAGCATGGCAATATATATTTCAAACCAGAGACAGAACATGAAACACAGACAGAGCTCAGTGCTACATCCAAAGACACTATTACACGGTACAGTGCCTAAATATATGCGTATAAGGATTCCTAACCCCCCTGACACGCTTCTTACAGAATGACATCCGAGCGGAGGTCCCCCCCGGCGCACCCCAGGAGAGGGCCAACGTTCTTGTGGAAATAGACAATTTGGAGCTGGTTGAGCTGAGGAGGAGGTTTGTGTATCTCTCGTTGTGCGGTCTCCCAGTCAGTCTGTTCCTGAACGTAGCCGCGTTGTGCGGTCTCCCAGTCAGTCTGTTCCTGAACGTAGCCGCGTTGTGCGGTCTCCCAGTCAGTCTGTTCCTGAACGTAGCCGCGTTGTGCGGTCTCCCAGTCAGTCTGTTCCTGAACGTAGCCGCGTTGTGCGGTCTCCCAGTCAGTCTGTTCCTGAACGTAGCCGCGTTGTGCGGTCTCCCAGTCAGTCTGTTCCTGAACGTAGCCGCGTTGTGCGGTCTCCCAGTCAGTCTGTTCCTGAACGTAGCCGCGTTGTGCGGTCTCCCAGTCAGTCTGTTCCTGAACGTAGCCGCGTTGTGCGGTCTCCCAGTCAGTCTGTTCCTGAACGTAGCCGCGTTGTGCGGTCTCCCAGTGAGTCTGTTCCTGAACGTAGCCGCGTCTCCCAGCAGCCTGGATATTTGTAGTACTATATAAAGATATACGAATTGCTGTCTCTCGCGCCTCTCTCGCGCCTCTGTCCTGTGCCAGGGTGCAGGCAGCCTGACCAGGTTATAGTCTGCGAGTATAACTAGCTGCCAATAAAATTACTATTCAGAGCAGGAACTTCTGGGTCTTTAGATGAGAAATCCTCCCCAGGGAGATGTGCGTACTTACCCAGAGCTCCGATTCCAGCATACGATCGGAAGAAAACCACTTGTTGGTGTTGGGAGGATGCGATAAAGCTGAGACGTGGGCATGGTAACCCGGATTCTGCTGTCACTCCTACTGTCTCGCACACTTTCCATGGGGGCTTTGCATAACAAAACCTGTAAATTAAGGCCCCACTTCCATGAAATACGCCCAATTTATTACAGACTGGCAGTGTCCCTCCCGAGCAGCGAGGCACAGTGCCCCCCCGAGCAGCGAGGCACAGTGCCCCCCCCGAGCAGCGAGGCACAGTGCCCCCCCCGAGCAGCGAGGCGCAGTGCCCCTCCCGAGCAGCGAGGCACAGTGCCCCTCCCGAGCAGCGAGGCACAGTGCCCCTCCCGAGCAGCGAGGCACAGTGCCCCCCCGAGCAGCGAGGCACAGTGCCCCCCCCCGAGCAGCGAGGCACAGTGCCCCCCCCGAGCAGCGAGGCACAGTGCCCCTCCCGAGCAGCGAGGCAGTGCCCCTCCGAGCAGCGAGGCGCAGTGCCCCCCCGAGCAGCGAGGCGCAGTGCCCCCTCCTGAGCAGCGAGGTGCAGTGCCCCTCCCGAGCAGCGAGGCGCAGTGCCCCTCCCGAGCAGCGAGGCGCAGTGCCCCTCCCGAGCAGCGAGGCGCAGTGCCCCTCCCGAGCAGCGAGGCGCAGTGCCCCTCCCGTGCAGCGAGGCGCAGTGCCCCTCCCGAGCAGCGAGGCGCAGTGCCCCTCCCGTGCAGCGAGGCGCAGTGCTCCCCCCGAGCAGCGAGGCGCAGTGCCCCTCCCGAGCAGCGAGGCGCAGTGCCCCTCCCGTGCAGCGAGGCGCAGTGCCCCTCCCGAGCAGCGAGGCGCAGTGCCCCTCCCGTGCAGCGAGGCGCAGTGCCCCCCCCGAGCAGCGAGGCGCAGTGCCCCCCCCGAGCAGCGAGGCGCAGTGCCCCCCCCCCGAGCAGCGAGGCGCAGTGCTCCCCCCGAGCAGCGAGGCACAGTGCTCCCCCCGAGCAGCGAGGCACAGTGCCCCCTCCCGAGCAGCGAGGCACAGTGCCCCCTCCCGAGCAGCGAGGCACAGTGCCCCCTCCCGAGCAGCGAGGCACAGTGCCCCCTCCCGAGCAGCGAGGCACAGTGCCCCCTCCCGAGCAGCGAGGCACAGTGCCCCCCCCGAGCAGCGAGGCACAGTGCCCCCTCCCGAGCAGCGAGGCACAGTGCCCCCCCCCGAGCAGCGAGGCACAGTGCCCCCTCCCGAGCAGCGAGGCACCGTGTCCCCCTCCCGAGCAGCGAGGCACAGTGCTTTCGGAGTCCAATCCCTTTGTGATTCTTTGGCTTAGACTTGCAGAAAATGACCTTAATTACGACTCCACTCAACAAGAGCTGTCCCAGCTATCGGAGAGCCTGGCGGAGGAGAGGACCCGGAGGGAGGCAGCAGAGGAGGCCGTGAGCCTTGCGGAGCAACACAATACAAGGTCATGTTTACCAGATTTCCATCTGACCCTGCCACTAATATTGTGCTATACTGTGTGAGGGTGTAGAGGGGGAGTTCACTGTGCGAGGGTGTAGAGGGGGGTTCACTGTGCGAGGGTGTAGAGGGGGGTTCACTGTGCGAGGGTGTAGAGGGGGCGTTCACTGTGCGAGGGTGTAGAGGGGGGTTCACTGTGCGAGGGTGTAGAGGGGGCGTTCACTGTGCGAGGGTGTAGAGGGGGCGTTCACTGTGCGAGAGTGTAGAGGGGGTGTTCACTGTGCAAGGGTGTAGAGGGGGCGTTCACTGTGCTCTTGATTTCCTCAAAAAAAGGATTGTTCCCTTATTGATTGGAATCCGATCTGTCTGGCATATTGTTTGTAGCATCACATCTCTTCTCTAAGCTGTCTTCACGGTGTTGAGGAGAATTCCGACCCTGTCAATAATACACACACACACACACACACACACACACACACACACACACACACACACAGATACCGTCTGTGACTAACTAAATGCTTTTATTTGTGCGAGCTTTCGAGATACACTGAACTCTTCTTCGGGCGGTGTTACAATTGATTTTGATTTAGCCAAAAAACTCCCTTAGAAACAAGGCAACTAGAATGTTATGTGGGTGAAGCCTACCCCTCCCCAATTTATAACAAGGTGTTAAATGGTCCCTGAATGCTTGTGATGTAAGGGTGTGTGCGCGTGTGTATGTATGTGCGTGAATATGCGCGTTTCCTAAACACCACCATTACTATAAAGAACAACCAACTACAGACCTCTATATACCTTGAAACCTACTCAATTTTTCCTCCCAAATGCCCCTCTTGTTGGGACGGCAGCTTGTCAGTGCAGAGCGTACACTCCAAATATATAAAATGCACACACAGACGCCCTGATAATAGATAAATATTCACGGTTATTTGTGTGTTGTTTTCAGACTTGAGATGAAGTCTTTATCCCGAGAATACGAGTACTCTGTCCAGATGGAGTCAGACGAGGAGCGAGAAGCTTTAATAATTGATCCTACTCAACATATCCTGGTGCGCAAGGTTCGTATAAAACAATAGCGAATATCTGTAAGGGAAGGAAACACTGTTGGCTCATTTGAGGGGGTCTGTGTCTTTTCTGATGTAAAAAAAAAACAATTTCAATATTGGTTTAGAACAGTGGGCTTGGGCTTCATAGGAGATGTTTAGAAACTTCTGGTTCCAATCAAGCCCTGGACTTAAAGTACATTTTGAGACCCTGGGAAAGCGTTGCTGTTTCTGCGTGTGAGAACCTGTGCGATGGGACCTCTCCTCTTGTCCTGATTCTGCGTGAGAGCCTGTGCTGTTACTGCGTGTGAGAACCTGTGAGATGTGACCTCTCGTCCTGTTTCTGCGTGAGAGCCTGTGCTGTTTCTGTGTGAGAACCTATGCGATGTGACCTCTCCTCTTGTCCTGTTTCTGCTTGAGAGCCTGTGCTGTTTCTGTGTGAGAACCTGTGCGATGTGACCTCTCCTCTTGTCCTGTTTCTGCGTGAGAGCCTGTGCTGTTTCTGTGTGAGAACCTGTGCTGTTTCTGTGTGTGAGAACCTGTGCGATGTGACCTCTCCTCTTGTCCTGTTTCTGCGTGAGAGCCTGTGCTGTTTCTGTGTGAGAACCTGTGCGATGTGACCTCTCCTCTTGTCCTGTTTCTGCTTGAGAGCCTGTGCTGTTTCTGTGTGAGAACCTGTGCTCTTTCTGCGTGTGAGAACCTGTGCGAGGTGACACCTCCTGTCCTGTTTCTGCGTGAGAGCCTGTGCTGTTTCTGTGTGAGAACCTGTGTGATGTGACCTCTCCTCCTGTCCTGTTTCTGTGTGTGATCGTGCGACGTGACTTCTCCTCCTGTGCTGTTTCTGCGTGAGAACCTGTGCTGTTTCTGCGGGGGAGCTTGTGCTGTTTCTGCGTGAGAACGTATGATGGGATCTCCTGTGTGATGTGACCTCTCCTCCCGTGCTGTTTCTGTGTGAGAACCTGTGCTGTTTCTGCGTGAGAACCTGTGCTGTTTCTGCGTGAGAACGTACAGTATGATGGGATCTCCTGTGTGATGTGACCTCTCCTCCTGTGTTCCTAGATGCGGGGAGGAGTCCTGTCCTTGCGGAGGTGGGTGCGTGGCCGAAGCATGTACTGCTCTAAGCTGCTGACCTCCCGAGCTAAATCGCGCTACCTATTCCTCACCTACCTGCTGGCATTACACGTCATGGTCCTCATGTGCCTCTCCGGGGTGCTATAGTGCTTGACACGGGAGATCATTTTCTATGTAATCCACATCCTGAAGAATGGGCCCGTTTAAAGCATTGTAATACGATGGAGGCCTCCCCAGCAGTGGAAGTGTTAATATTGGCCAGAATTGGGTTCTGTATTAAAGCTTTGCAGCCCGAAGATCCTGCAGCGCTTTGCAGAACCGCGTGTACCTGCCGTATGCAGAGCGCTGCAGGATCGGCGGGAAGTCAGAGCGCGCTGCTTTCTGTGCACCGCATCACTACTGAGTTACACTAAGTATAACCTTTCTTTAGGTTCTCTCTGCAAAATGCTAGCGGGGGTTGAGGCCCCAAGGTTTCTACTTCAATACTCGGCATATAATCTCTGTCCTTTGGGCGGTGACAGGATACCCTTCCTTTCATTCTATATATTTCGTGCTGCTGTTGGTACCTTGCACTGGGGAACGCTGTATATATATTCTCACTACACTGTGTGAGCCTGTAATAAAATTATGTATATCACGATTGTCCCAAAGTTATCCTATAATAGATTACATATTATATTTGCTAAAGTTATTCTGGTCCATACTGTATAGAAATTGCTGCTTTCCGGATGTTGAGGGATTACTTGAAACGGTGTAAATTGTGTTTTCTAAACAAATGTTATTTTAACAGGTAAAGCTCTACATTTAATCTCTCAGTTGGGACTGTTCTCTGCTCCTTGGTTTGGGGCAGAGAAGTTTTAAAGTGCAATAAATTAATAAATGATTTGTTTTTTGTGGGTGCATCATTTGAAAAATAAAACTTTAGATGACCAGCTGATGTTTTCTTTGTATGTAAAGTCTTGTTCAGCAAATTCCTAGAATCGGTAAACAACTATTACTCCTCCGGACTCACCACATGTTTGCCACCGGGTCTTCCAGCTGATAGCTGCTTAACCCCGTGTCTGCCATATTACTACTTTAGCAAAGCATTTAAAATAATATATCCCGAAAGTTTCTCTCTGCCCCAAGTGCGGCCGCTGTTCCATGATTTGGTTATTATTCGCATGCCACTGAGCATGTAATTACTGTATTATGGTGAAAAGAAGCCCTTTGGCTTTACTGCCTGCCAAACACGGGGACGTGGTGAGGGGGAAAAAGAGAAAATGCATGATATAAATCGGACAAAACAACACATTGTAGTGAGGAGGGAAAACATACATTCTTTAAGATATATGCAGACGCGCAGCTAAAGCCGGCAGCGGGCTGGAGAAGGTGCATCATCTTCGAGGCAGTGTAAAAAAAAATGCATATCGTCATTACGGAAACAAATAGGGCCTGACCGATTGTGACAGAGGCAGAATAGAACTGCCACATGAAATAAGTCATTTGCGGATTTCACAAGCAGCGGAGACTGTAACTGTTTGGTAGTCCTCAGATCTGATGTTTTACTCCTGCTGTCATATTCCGGCTTCAATAGAAGTCATTTTAACACAAGCCGGTGATATTCTCATTTCTGTGGGTCTCGCTATCTAAATCCATCCAGGCGTTGACACCTTTTTATAGTGACGTAAAACGCACTCAGACTGTTTTTGGGACAATGTTGCTAGTTTGCAGCCTGAGGACCAGCATGTCAGGGTAAATCTGAAACTGCATTTCATTTTGGGGGAGTAAAATTTAAACCCACATGGGAAATAACTTGCTGTACAGTGCTGAATAGGATTGGGCGATAATGTCACCAAGATAATGATAAAGACATTGAATGCAATATTTGTTTGTGAAGCGCCAACATATTCCTCAGCGCAGTACATGGGGTACGGAGTTATGTATATTGCAAAAACACAGACCGTTACATACAGGTGAGGGGGAATGAGGGGCAATGGTAAAACAAGAAGATAAGGCGGCTGCTCATTGTGGGATAAGGTCTGGCTCAGGTTAGGATATGGCCCAGTCTGACAGCTGAGGGGGGGAGGAGGAGAGGAGGATGGAGGGAGGGAGGGTGGTGGAGGGGTGGATGTTAGAGGTAAGGTGAGTAGACTTCCTTTGAAGAGGTGAGTTATCAGGAGTGTTTAAACATCTGAAAGCTGGGGGAGAGTGATGGTGCGTGTGGGGGAATGCCAGAGAGAGGACAGCACCGGAGAAGTCTTGCAGGCGGGAGTGAGAGGAGGTAATAAGGTGGGAGGAGAGGCAGATGTGGGCAGAACGGAGGGGGTGTGGATGATGGCTGAGATGTAAGGGGGGGGGGGCAGTGCCAACACTTTTTGTAAGACATTACTAGGATTTTAAATTGGGTGTCTTGCCCAGGATGCATAGGCCTCTTAAAATGAAATGAAACAAAACAATAATTATATGGAAAATGGGGGTAAAGGTCATAGCTTTATTAATAATATATATCCACTTTTCATTAAGACTCGTATCATGAACCTTCACATTACCGGTAAATAAATATCGCACCAAAACTTTACCATCCAGCCAAGAGTTTAAACTTAACGTACCAGATTTGAATATCGGCCACCCCAAAGCCTTTTGAAACATCCAATTGGCTTTCGAGCCCCCAAAATTAGAAGACCCCTTTCAATACCTTCTTGAAGACCTAGATTAAAAATGTCCGACGGATGAATGAAATCATTCCTGTAAAGGTCTCGACCGCCTCTCTCCAAATCTGAGTGACAAATAGAGAAATTATTTAAGGATTTAATAAAAACAGAAATAGCCCGATTTTAGCTTTCTCCTACATCTCTCAAGGTTTTTTTCTTTAAAACGCAATTAAAGTGGGGCACAACTCTGCCCAAAGGCACTTGGGGGGGGGAAAAAAAACGATATCTGCACCAAATCCCTTTTAATTTGATGCATTCGTTCCAACGTCTTCATATGCCCCAAATCATTCCCACCCGCATGAATTAAAATAGCCAGCACACCAAATCTCATTTTTCTGGCTAACAACCAAGGAAGAATTTCGCCTCCATAACTAACCAACTCTGGCCCAACCAAACAACCGTACCCCTGTCCTCCAAGCCCGTGTGAGCCCCCTAAGGGCGAACTAAGGATCTTTTACCCGCCCAATGAACAAAAGTGTCCCAGAATACATATGATTTTCTTAAGGATACCTACAAGAAATTGAATAAAATACAATTATTACAACAAATCCTGATCTAGCTTTTAAAATCATTTTTGTGTGATCCATAAACCAAAGCAACCCAACTAAACATAACCTGAAAATGTCAATAACTAATATTTCAATAATGAAGCAGAATCTTCATGAACCAAAACAATCCCAAAACCCTTAGTCCTTAAACCTAAAGAAAAACAACAACTCCGACACAGGACAAATAACCTTATCGCTGAAACCAAATAAACAAATACAGTGAGCTTTACCCAACTGGCCAGTTTTACCAATAAACAACTTAATTTCATTAGCTAAAAGAATAACATCTTCAAATCTTAAACCCCCTACCACCGTCATCATATTATGGGCAACTAACTTATTCTACGAGCCCCCAAAATGCTAAAACAAAGGCAGCCTTAAATGAAAACACTTCATAAGCTGAAAAACATAACATTTCTATCATGGAAAAGCATTCTTTTAATAAACCGGGTGTAACTGGCTCACTTTCGTCCTTAACAAAAGGACCCTTTTTATAACCTTTAAAGCAGCAGTTCAAGCAATATCCTACATGTGTTATGTGTTTTTTTTAATCAGTTCTGTGCTATGAGAAAATACTTGTAGCATTTAAAAAAATAAAATGTTTTGAAGACATTTTAAATGTTTCTAATGTAGGAAACATTTCCAAAGTGACACCCCCTTCTCCTTCTGATAGGCTCTGGCTCTTGAGCACCGCCCTCTCTCTAGTAGTGAACCAATTGTATCTAGTAACTGCCCAGTCAATCATATTCCAGGACTACATTGCCCACAATGCTGTGCAAGAACTGAATTAAATAGCCCCGAGCAAGAGATTGAAGCGAACAGATCGATCTGCAGCGTATCTAATCACTTGTCAGTGTGCAGATTGTATTGATGCACATATTGAATGGGGAAAAAAAATATATATTTTTTTTTAAAAACGGCAGCTTGAACTGCAGCTTTAACATCATGTCTAATAAAAAAACTCTTCCTTAAATCTTGAAAACCAGGTAACTTCAGAAAAAACTGAATACCTGCTGAATACCTAGTAAAAGCAGACACAGAAAAGTTATTCACAACCTTACACTTAAATAAGACATAAAAATAGAGAAGGAATCACCAGAGGATTTATTTTTACAGATATAAAACAAGCACCATTCCTTCCCAGCCGTACAATATAAAGACCAAGTAGCAGGTGCCAAAGAGTTTTTGACCAAACTCCCAATAACGTTACCAGATCCTTCAGAAACAAGGGGCAAGCAATACCCTCCTTGTCCACCTCCGGGAACCAAACGATGGAACAACTCGGACTGCGAACCAGATAATGCATGTGCGCTGTTATTTTCAATGCTAGGAACATGTTTGGCTTTAAATAGAATATTACATTGCAAACATCCGAAAATTAAATATCTTGATACTTGAATAACAGGAGAAGAAGCTGAAATCTTATTAATAGCAAAAACAACACCCAAATTATTAGAATTAAAAATAATTCTCTTGTTTTTTTCATAAATCGCACCAAATATGTACAGCCACAACAATTAGAAATAACTCAAAAAGCACCAAATTCTTAGTCAGACCCTTTTGTACCCCAAAATCAGGCCATGGTTCAGCACACCAATGCCCTTTTAAAAGGGCCCCAAATCCAATTGCATTAGCCGCATCTGTAAATAGCTCCAAAAGTCGTGATTAGTAATTAAATCCTCCTGCATGCAAGAATGACCATTAACATCCTTTAAAAATGCTTAAAACTCCTTAGATAATGTAATATAATGAGGAAGCTTAACAGCTGCTGCCGCCGCTAACCGTCTACAAATATCCTTCCCATAGGCATAATCCTACAGACAAAATGTAAATGCCCAATCAAAGGTTGTAACTGCTTCCATTTCATTTTCTTAACTGATAAGGCTAACTGAATTAAATCATGCAACTTCTTCACTTCCTCAATAGGGAGTCTAAATTCAAAAACTTCATTGTCAATTTCAATGCCCAAAAAGGTCATTACCGAAACCGGGCCTACAGTTTTTGCTTTTGCCAAGGGAACTTCATTCCTATTTGCTAACCACTCAAAATGTTCAATAAACTAAAAGAAACTCACTCTTGGGAGGACTGACAAATACAAAAATAATCACCATTTAGAGTGTAAAACAAATGTAGAATGTGTCTCAAAACAAACAACCCATTCCAGAAATGAGAAGAAAAAAAAAACCCATTGAAATAAAAACAAGATAAGGAGCAAGCCAGAGGCAAACATTTATCAAAGAAATAAAAACCTTCAAACTTAAAACCCAGCAAATGAAAACAAAGGCTGAATAGCTAACAATCTAACAACAGCCTCGATATCGGCAGTTTCTGAGAGAGCACTCTTACCGCACTCTCTAATTAAAACAAACAGCCAGGTCAGATGTTGTGTATGACACGTCAAAAATATTTCTCAATACAATCATTAACCGACAAACCCTTTGAGTAAGACAAATGGTAAATTAAAGTAAATGTGCCGAATTGTTCTTAGGAACCACGCCTAAAGGCCACACTCTGAACATTTTAACAGGCTTCTCCGTAAATAGGCTTGCAATTCTTTCCAACAATAACGCCTTTTTTTTTAACTTATTAATTACATCATTGTTATAATGAAAAACGATTTTAAATTATTTGTCTCTTCCAATGAATCAATCTTTACTGAAGGAATCCAAGAACCGTGGCTAGAACCACCACTTAATAACGCCGCCATTCTTTTATTTGGATATAAATTTAGCCAATACGCTGTCTATTTTTATTTTCACTGGTTTCTCTGTAAATGCAGATTTTTCACATCCACCCATGCGGACTTCGCACTAGGGCGAGTGATTACCTCCGTACACTGAACATTCAGGCCTCTATTGGCAGGCTGAAGGCTATCTACAATGAGACTCATTGAAGACCCAGCAAATCCCCTTTAACTCTTGCCGACCAAATTGTATTCTTTGGTTGGCCAGTGGCCGATAGAAAGGGCCCAGACGTTTTAGAAGACAAAACGGTCAACCATAGATCTACATCCTTCGTGCCCCAAGTAACCCTGGGCCGAACAGACAATTTTTGTTGGAATTGTTCATCATAAGGAAACCAACCTAAACCACCAAAACTTTTATAAGCTCCTAAAATAATGTCTAAATAAAGAACTTCCAATTGAAGGGTCTTTCTCAACTGAAACGTTAGCATAAATACAAAAGGCTTGTGCGGGCCGCGGCTCTGTGACCGGCCAGCATGTGCAGGGGGCCAACTGGAGCCAACGGCAAAAAAACATGCCCATACAGTATGATTACATTCTATAATAGTTACATATTGTGGCCAAAAGATATGAAGCCTCCTGCCACCTCAGTGCCAGCTCCTTCAGCAGATCCTGAAATTGAATTGAGCCCCGCAATGGTCACTGCTGACTTTAATACGTTTGCCAATGCTCGTCTGCCTGTCACTAGAGCAGTCAGTTTGTCTACAGTATGTGTCTGTCTGTCGCTGGGGGGTGAGGTGGAAGGCCAAGTGCAGCAGGAGGAGGGAAAGAGCGGAGCGCTCCGTGCAGAAGCCTCGGTGCATCGGCCGGCAGGGGAAACCAGGTGACGGCCTCTGCATCAGGTGGTGGGGGAAGAGGCCTTGGTGCAAAGAATGAAGGAAAGGGGCCTTGTTTCCTGCACAGAGACCACATGGCAGCTCTGCCTCCTTTCCTGTCACTCTGAGGAAGTAATAGAGGGATATTCAGCACGGCATGAGCTGTGTGACCGGGCTGATACTAATACCGTGGTAATAACAGATTAGACAAAATCGGCATACCATCATTTTTTGTTACTGCGGTATTATTATCACACCGGTATGTTGCACAAGCCGAGTTCTGAATGTTATTTCTATATTTGCCTTTTCCTATTTAAATAAGCATTACCCACAACTGCCACAGCTCCTTCATTGGTTTTGTTTGGGGTCTGTGCTGCTGCACTCTGGGCTACAGTAACACCCTGCAGCGGTTCCTAACGGTTTTTACACTGTGCTCCCCCTGCTATATTTTTTCTGTGAACCCCTAATTAATAAACCTTATTGCTTGACTCATCAGCCTATCGCTAACAGAACGTGTGTGACCGATCCCAGGCAGTAAAGTGTCCTGAGCTTGTGGGGGGAACACACGCTTAATAATCCCCCAAACTGCCCCTTAGTGTGTGCAGGCAGCAAGGGTTGGGGGGTATAGCTGTCACTTACTGCGGGAGCTTCCAAAGTCACGTCCCACAATGCCTTGTTGCTGTGGATGCAAAGCATTGTGGGTAGCGACTTTGGAAGCTCTGGCTGTAGCAGCTATACCCACCTTGCTCAGAAGCAGTTTAGGGCCATACTAAGTGCGCAGTCCCCACACGGGCTCAGCACCCTGCTATACCGCCTGGGAGCCCCCAGTACAATTACACATTTTTGTGAACCCCTAGGGGTTCCTTAACCCCCTGTTGGGAATCACTGCCCCACAGGATAGTCATGTGTCGTGGTGTATTGATAACGTTTGGGGGAGAACCGGCGCAGAAGGACGGGCACGGAAGAACGGGTTGGGGGATGTTTACAGTTGAAGAGATGCACAAATATTTTATTGGTCTTCAGATTCTCCCAAATATTTGACAAAACTGATTTTATGGGAAGGAAGAGGTAAGATCAGGTAGCAGGGAGGAACATTTAGCAAATCAAACACTGGTGGGATGAACATGCATATAACCTTTTACAAACTTCTGGTATCTGCTCAACTTTGTAAAATAAAGATGTGAAACATTTCTTTCCTGCAACGTCTCACACGGACACCCCACTGTCACCAAACCTTTTCATTCTTGGTATCGTCATTTATATTCTGCAGCCCCGCACAATGGGGCAAAGGTGGTTACATAAACAGAACGACGAACAAAGTGAGAGCAAAGAGACACAAAGCGACACCGTAGGTATTGAGGGCCCTGCTCCAGAGAGCTTACAATCTAGAAGGAATAAGGGACACAGTTGAAACAAAAGGTATACGTGACTTCTCATTGTGAGACTCAGGATGGAGTTGGGTGGGTGTGGATGTGTCTCAGGATGCAGTTGGGTGGGTGTGGATGTGTCTCAGGATGCAGTTGTGGATGTGGATGTGTCTCAGGATAGATTTCAGTAGGTGTGGATTTGTCTCAGGATAGAGTTGGGTGGGTGTGGATGTGTCTCAGGATAGAGTTTAGTGCTTGTGGATGTGTCTCAGGATAGGGTTGGGTGGGTGTGGATGTGTCTCAGGATAGAGTTGGATGGGTGTGGATGTGTCTCAGGATAGAGTTTAGTGGGTGTGGATGTTTCTCAGGGTGGAGTTTAGTGGGTGTGGATGTTTTTCAGGGTGGAGTTTAGTAGGTGTGGATGTTTCTCAGGGTGGAGTTTAGTGGGTGTGGATGTTTCTCAGGGTGGAGTTTAGTGGGTGTGGATGTTTCTCAGGGTGGAGTTTAGTGGGTGTGGATGTTTCTCAGGGTGGAGTTTAGTGGGTGTGGATGTTTCTCAGGGTGGTGTTTAGTGGGTGTGGATGTTTTTCAGGGTGGAGTTTAGTAGGTGTGGATGTTTCTCAGGGTGGAGTTTAGTGGGTGTGGATGTTTCTCAGGGTGGAGTTTAGTGGGTGTGGATGTGTCTCAGGGTGGAGTTTAGAGGGGGTGTGGATGTTTCTCGGTGGAGTTTAGTGGGTGTGGATGTTTTTCAGGGTGGAGTTTAGTGGGTGTGGATGTGTCTCAGGGTGGAGTTTAGTGGGTGTGGATATTTCTCAGGGTGGAGTTTAGTGGGTGTGGATATTTCTCAGGGTGGAGTTTAGTGGGTGTGGATGTGTCTCAGGGTGGAGTTTAGAGGGTGTGGATGTTTCTCAGGGTGGAGTTTAGTGGGTGTGGATGTTTCTCAGGGTGGAGTTTAGTGGGTGTGGATGTTTCTCAGGGTGGAGTTTAGTGGGTGTGGATGTTTTTCAGGGTGGAGTTTAGTAGGTGTGGATGTTTCTCAGGGTGGAGTTTAGTGGGTGTGGATGTTTCTCAGGGTGGAGTTTAGTGGGTGTGGATGTGTCTCAGGGTGGAGTTTAGAGGGGGGTGGATGTTTCTCAGGGTGGAGTTTAGTGGGTGTGGATGTTTTTCAGGGGGGAGTTTAGTGGGTGTGGATGTGTCTCAGGGTGGAGTTTAGTGGGTGTGGATATTTCTCAGGGTGGAGTTTAGTGGGTGTGGATATTTCTCAGGGTGGAGTTTAGTGGGTGTGGATGTGTCTCAGGGTGGAGTTTAGTGGGTGTGGATGTTTTTCAGGGTGGAGTTTAGTGGGTGTGGATGTGTCTCAGGGTGGAGTTTAGTGGGTGTGGATATTTCTCAGGGTGGAGTTTAGTGGGTGTGGATATTTCTCAGGGTGGAGTTTAGTGGGTGTGGATGTGTCTCAGGGTGGAGTTTAGTGGGTGTGGATGTTTCTCAGGGTGGAGTTTAGTGGGTGTGGATGTTTTTCAGGGTGGAGTTTAGTAGGTGTGGATGTTTCTCAGGGTGGAGTTTAGTGGGTGTGGATGTTTCTCAGGGTGGAGTTTAGTGGGTGTGGATGTGTCTCAGGGTGGAGTTTAGAGGGGGTGTGGATGTTTCTCAGGGTGGAGTTTAGTGGGTGTGGATGTTTTTCAGGGTGGAGTTTAGTGGGTGTGGATGTGTCTCAGGGTGGAGTTTAGTGGGTGTGGATATTCCTCAGGGTGGAGTTTAGTGGGTGTGGATGTGTCTCAGGGTGGAGTTTAGTGGGTGTGGATGTGTCTCAGGGTGGAGTTTAGTGGGTGTGGATGTTTCTCAGGGTGGAGTTTAGTAGGTGTGGATGTGTCTCAGGGTGGAGTTTAGTGGGTGTGGATGTTTCTCAGGGTGGAGTTTAGTGGGTGTGGATGTTTCTCAGGGTGGAGTTTAGTGGGTGTGGATGTTTCTCAGGGTGGAGTTTAGTGGGTGTGGATGTTTCTCAGGGTGGAGTTTAGTGGGTGTGGATATTTTTCAGGGTGGAGTTTAGTGGGTGTGGATGTGTCTCAGGGTGGAGTTTAGTGGGTGTGGATATTTCTCAGGGTGGAGTTTAGTGGGTGTGGATATTTCTCAGGGTGGAGTTTAGTGGGTGTGGATGTATCTCAGGGTGGAGTTTAGTAGGTGTGGATGTTTCTCAGGGTGGAGTTTAGTAGGTGTGGATGTGTCTCATGGTGGAGTTTAGTGGGTGTGGATGTTTCTCAGGGTGGAGTTTAGTGGGTGTGGATGTTTTTCAGGGTGGAGTTTAGTAGGTGTGGATGTTTCTCAGGGTGGAGTTTAGTGGGTGTGGATATTTCTCAGGGTGGCATTTAGTGGGTGTGGATGTTTCTCAGGGTGGAGTTTAGTAGGTGTGGATGTTTCTCAGGGTGGAGTTTAGTAGGTGTGGATGTTTCTCAGGGTGGAGTTTAGTGGGTGTGGATGTGTCTCAGGGTGGAGTTTAGTGGGTGTGGATGTGTCTCAGGGTGGCGTTTAGTATGTGTGGATGTTTCTCAGGGTGGAGTTTAGTGGGTGTGGATGTTTCTCGGTGGAGTTTAGTGGGTGTGGATGTTTCTCAGGGTGGAGTTTAGTGGGTGCGGATATTTCTCAGGGTGGAGTTTAGTAGGTGTGGATGTTTCTCAGGGTGGAGTTTAGTAGGTGTGGATGTTTCTCAGGGTGGAGTTTAGTGGGTGTGGATATTTCTCAGGGTGGCATTTAGTGGGTGTGGATGTTTCTCAGGGTGGAGTTTAGTAGGTGTGGATGTTTCTCAGGGTGGAGTTTAGTAGGTGTGGATGTTTCTCAGGGTGGAGTTTAGTAGGTGTGGATGTGTCTCAGGGTGGAGTTTAGTGGGTGTGGATGTGTCTCAGGGTGGAGTTTAGTATGTGTGGATATTTCTCAGGGTGGAGTTTAGTGGGTGTGGATGTTTCTCGGTGGAGTTTAGTGGGTGTGGATGTTTCTCAGGGTGGAGTTTAGTGGGTGTGGATATTTCTCAGGGTGGAGTTTAGTAGGTGTGGATGTTTCTCAGGGTGGAGTTTAGTAGGTGTGGATGTTTCTCAGGGTGGAGTTTAGTGGGTGTGGATGTGTCTCAGGGTGGAGTTTAGTATGTGTGGATGTTTCTCAGGGTGGAGTTTAGATGGTGTGGATGTTTCTCTGTTGAGTTTAGTGGGTGTGGATGTGTCTCAGGGTGGAGTTTAGTGGGTGTGGATGTTTCTCAGGGTGGAGTTTAGTAGGTGTGGATGTGTCTCATGGTGGAGTTTAGTGGGTGTGGATGTTTCTCAGGGTGGAGTTTAGTGGGTGTGGATGTTTTTCAGGGTGGAGTTTAGTAGGTGTGGATGTTTCTCAGGGTGGAGTTTAGTGGGTGTGGATGTTTCTCAGGGTGGAGTTTAGTAGGTGTGGATGTGTCTCATGGTGGAGTTTAGTGGGTGTGGATGTTTCTCAGGGTGGAGTTTAGTGGGTGTGGATGTGTCTCAGGGTGGAGTTTAGTGGGTGTGGATGTGTCTCAGGGTGGCGTTTAGTATGTGTGGATGTTTCTCAGGGTGGAGTTTAGTGGGTGTGGATGTTTCTCGGTGGAGTTTAGTGGGTGTGGATGTTTCTCAGGGTGGAGTTTAGTGGGTGCGGATATTTCTCAGGGTGGAGTTTAGTAGGTGTGGATGTTTCTCAGGGTGGAGTTTAGTAGGTGTGGATGTTTCTCAGGGTGGAGTTTAGTGGGTGTGGATATTTCTCAGGGTGGCATTTAGTGGGTGTGGATGTTTCTCAGGGTGGAGTTTAGTAGGTGTGGATGTTTCTCAGGGTGGAGTTTAGTAGGTGTGGATGTTTCTCAGGGTGGAGTTTAGTAGGTGTGGATGTGTCTCAGGGTGGAGTTTAGTGGGTGTGGATGTGTCTCAGGGTGGAGTTTAGTATGTGTGGATATTTCTCAGGGTGGAGTTTAGTGGGTGTGGATGTTTCTCGGTGGAGTTTAGTGGGTGTGGATGTTTCTCAGGGTGGAGTTTAGTGGGTGTGGATATTTCTCAGGGTGGAGTTTAGTAGGTGTGGATGTTTCTCAGGGTGGAGTTTAGTAGGTGTGGATGTTTCTCAGGGTGGAGTTTAGTGGGTGTGGATGTGTCTCAGGGTGGAGTTTAGTATGTGTGGATGTTTCTCAGGGTGGAGTTTAGAGGGTGTGGATGTTTCTCTGTTGAGTTTAGTGGGTGTGGATGTGTCTCAGGGTGGAGTTTAGTGGGTGTGGATGTTTCTCAGGGTGGAGTTTAGTAGGTGTGGATGTGTCTCATGGTGGAGTTTAGTGGGTGTGGATGTTTCTCAGGGTGGAGTTTAGTGGGTGTGGATGTTTTTCAGGGTGGAGTTTAGTAGGTGTGGATGTTTCTCAGGGTGGAGTTTAGTGGGTGTGGATGTTTCTCAGGGTGGAGTTTAGTAGGTGTGGATGTGTCTCATGGTGGAGTTTAGTGGGTGTGGATGTTTCTCAGGGTGGAGTTTAGTGGGTGTGGATGTTTTTCAGGGTGGAGTTTAGTAGGTGTGGATGTTTCTCAGGGTGGAGTTTAGTGGGTGTGGATATTTCTCATGGTGGCATTTAGTGGGTGTGGATGTTTCTCAGGGTGGAGTTTAGTAGGTGTGGATGTTTCTCAGGGTGGAGTTTAGTGGGTGTGGATATTTCTCATGGTGGCATTTAGTGGGTGTGGATGTTTCTCAGGGTGGAGTTTAGTAGGTGTGGATGTTTCTCAGGGTGGAGTTTAGTAGGTGTGGATGTTTCTCAGGGTGGAGTTTAGTGGGTGTGGATGTGTCTCAGGGTGGAGTTTAGTGGGTGTGGATGTGTCTCAGGGTGGAGTTTAGTATGTGTGGATGTTTCTCAGGGTGGAGTTTAGTGGGTGTGGATGTTTCTCGGTGGAGTTTAGTGGGTGTGGATGTTTCTCAGGGTGGAGTTTAGTGGGTGTGGATATTTCTCAGGGTGGAGTTTAGTAGGTGTGGATGTTTCTCAGGGTGGAGTTTAGTATGTGTGGATGATTCTCAGGGTGGAGTTTAGTGGGTGTGGATGTTTCTCGGTGGAGTTTAGTGGGTGTGGATGTTTCTCAGGGTGGAGTTTAGTGGGTGTGGATGTGCCTCAGGGTGGAGTTTAGTGGGTGTGGATGTTTCTCAGGGTGGAGTTTAGTAGGTGTGGATGTTTCTCAGGGTGGAGTTTAGTGGGTGTGGATATTTCTCAGGGTGGCATTTAGTGGGTGTGGATGTTTCTCAGGGTGGAGTTTAGTAGGTGTGGATGTTTCTCAGGGTGGAGTTTAGTAGGTGTGGATGTTTCAGGGTGGAGTTTAGTGGGTGTGGATGTGTCTCAGGGTGGAGTTTAGTGGGTGTGGATGTGTCTCAGGGTGGAGTTTAGTATGTGTGGATATTTCTCAGGGTGGAGATTAGTGGGTGTGGATGTTTCTCGGTGGAGTTTAGTGGGTGTGGATGTTTCTCAGGATGGAGTTTAGTGGGTGTGGATATTTCTCAGGGTGGAGTTTAGTAGGTGTGGATGTTTCTCAGGGTGGAGTTTAGTAGGTGTGGATGTTTCTCAGGGTGGAGTTTAGTGGGTGTGGATGTGTCTCAGGGTGGAGTTTAGTATGTGTGGATGTTTCTCAGGGTGGAGTTTAGTGGGTGTGGATGTTTCTCTGTGGAGTTTAGTGGGTGTGGATGTGTCTCAGGGTGGAGTTTAGTGGGTGTGGATATTTCTCAGGGTGGAGTTTAGTGGGTGTGGATGTTTCTCAGGGTGGAGTTTAGTAGGTGTGGATGTGTCCCATGGTGGAGTTTAGTGGGTGTGGATGTTTCTCAGGGTGGAGTTTATTGGGTGTGAATGTTTTTCAGGGTGGAGTTTAGTAGGTGTGGATGTTTCTCAGGGTGGAGTTTAGTGGGTGTGGATATTTCTCAGGGTGGCATTTAGTGGGTGTGGATGTTTCTCAGGGTGGAGTTTAGTAGGTGTGGATGTTTCTCAGGGTGGAGTTTAGTAGGTGTGGATGTTTCTCAGGGTGGAGTTTAGTGGGTGTGGATGTGTCTCAGGGTGGAGTTTAGTGGGTGTGGATGTGTCTCAGGATGGAGTTTAGTATGTGTGGATGTTTCTCAGGGTGGAGTTTAGTGGGTGTGGATGTTTCTCGGTGGAGTTTAGTGGGTGTGGATGTTTCTCAGGGTGGAGTTTAGTGGGTGTGGATATTTCTCAGGGTGGAGTTTAGTAGGTGTGGATGTTTCTCAGGGTGGAGTTTAGTAGGTGTGGATGTTTCTCAGGGTGGAGTTTAGTGGGTGTGGATGTGTCTCAGGGTGGAGTTTAGTGGGTGTGGATGTTTCTCAGGGTGGAGTTTAGTGGGTGTGGATGTTTCTCAGGGTGGAGTTTAGTGGGTGTGGATATTTCTCAGGGTGGCGTTTAGTGGGTGTGGATATTTCTCAGGGTGGAGTTTAGTGGGTGTGGATGTGTCTCAGGGTGGAGTTTAGTAGGTGTGGATGCTTCTCAGGGTGGAGTTTAGTAGGTGTGGATGTGTCTCAGGGTGGAGTTTAGTGGGTGTGGATGTTTTTCAGGGTGGAGTTTAGTAGGTGTGGATGTTTCTCAGGGTGGAGTTTAGTGGGTGTGGATATTTCTCAGGGTGGAGTTTAGTGGGTGTGGATGTTTCTCAGGGTGGAGTTTAGTAGGTGTGGATGTTTCTCAGGGTGGAGTTTAGTAGGTGTGAATGTTTCTCAGGGTGGAGTTTAGTGGGTGTGGATGTGTCTCAGGGTGGAGTTTAGTAGGTGTGGATGTTTCTCAGGGTGGAGTTTAGTGGGTGTGGATGTTTCTCAGGGTGGAGTTTAGTGGTTGTGCATGTTTCTCGGTGGAGTTTAGTGGGTGTGGATGTTTCTCAGGGTGGAGTTTAGTGGGTGTGGATGTTTCTCAGGGTGGAGTTTAGTGGGTGTGGATGTTTTTCAGGGTGGAGTTTAGTAGGTGTGGATGTTTCTCAGGGTGGAGTTTAGTGGGTGTGGATATTTCTCAGGGTGGCATTTAGTGGGTGTGGATGTTTCTCAGGGTGGAGTTTAGTAGGTGTGGATGTTTCTCAGGGTGGAGTTTAGTAGGTGTGGATGTTTCTCAGGGTGGAGTTTAGTGGGTGTGGATGTGTCTCAGGGTGGAGTTTAGTGGGTGTGGATGTGTCTCAGGGTGGCGTTTAGTATGTGTGGATGTTTCTCAGGGTGGAGTTTAGTGGGTGTGGATGTTTCTCGGTGGAGTTTAGTGGGTGTGGATGTTTCTCAGGGTGGAGTTTAGTGGGTGCGGATATTTCTCAGGGTGGAGTTTAGTAGGTGTGGATGTTTCTCAGGGTGGAGTTTAGTAGGTGTGGATGTTTCTCAGGGTGGAGTTTAGTGGGTGTGGATGTTTCTCGGTGGAGTTTAGTGGGTGTGGATGTTTCTCAGGGTGGAGTTTAGTGGGTGTGGATGTGTCTCAGGGTGGAGTTTAGTGGGTGTGGATGTTTCTCAGGGTGGAGTTTAGTAGGTGTGGATGTTTCTCAGGGTGGAGTTTAGTGGGTGTGGATATTTCTCAGGGTGGCATTTAGTGGGTGTGGATGTTTCTCAGGGTGGAGTTTAGTAGGTGTGGATGTTTCTCAGGGTGGAGTTTAGTAGGTGTGGATGTTTCTCAGGGTGGAGTTTAGTAGGTGTGGATGTGTCTCAGGGTGGAGTTTAGTGGGTGTGGATGTGTCTCAGGGTGGAGTTTAGTATGTGTGGATATTTCTCAGGGTGGAGTTTAGTGGGTGTGGATGTTTCTCGGTGAGTTTAGTGGGTGTGGATGTTTCTCAGGGTGGAGTTTAGTGGGTGTGGATATTTCTCAGGGTGGAGTTTAGTAGGTGTGGATGTTTCTCAGGGTGGAGTTTAGTAGGTGTGGATGTTTCTCAGGGTGGAGTTTAGTGGGTGTGGATGTGTCTCAGGGTGGAGTTTAGTATGTGTGGATGTTTCTCAGGGTGGAGTTTAGAGGGTGTGGATGTTTCTCTGTTGAGTTTAGTGGGTGTGGATGTGTCTCAGGGTGGAGTTTAGTGGGTGTGGATGTTTCTCAGGGTGGAGTTTAGTAGGTGTGGATGTGTCTCATGGTGGAGTTTAGTGGGTGTGGATGTTTCTCAGGGTGGAGTTTAGTGGGTGTGGATGTTTTTCAGGGTGGAGTTTAGTAGGTGTGGATGTTTCTCAGGGTGGAGTTTAGTGGGTGTGGATGTTTCTCAGGGTGGAGTTTAGTAGGTGTGGATGTGTCTCATGGTGGAGTTTAGTGGGTGTGGATGTTTCTCAGGGTGGAGTTTAGTGGGTGTGGATGTTTTTCAGGGTGGAGTTTAGTAGGTGTGGATGTTTCTCAGGGTGGAGTTTAGTGGGTGTGGATATTTCTCATGGTGGCATTTAGTGGGTGTGGATGTTTCTCAGGGTGGAGTTTAGTAGGTGTGGATGTTTCTCAGGGTGGAGTTTAGTAGGTGTGGATGTTTCTCAGGGTGGAGTTTAGTTGGTGTGGATGTGTCTCAGGGTGGAGTTTAGTGGGTGTGGATGTGTCTCAGGGTGGAGTTTAGTATTTGTGGATGTTTCTCAGGGTGGAGTTTAGTGGGTGTGGATGTTTCTCGGTGGAGTTTAGTGGGTGTGGATGTTTCTCAGGGTGGAGTTTAGTGGGTGTGGATATTTCTCAGGGTGGAGTTTAGTAGGTGTGGATGTTTCTCAGGGTGGAGTTTAGTATGTGTGGATGTTTCTCAGGGTGGAGTTTAGTGGGTGTGGATGTTTCTCGGTGGAGTTTAGTGGGTGTGGATGTTTCTCAGGGTGGAGTTTAGTGGGTGTGGATGTGCCTCAGGGTGGAGTTTAGTGGGTGTGGATGTTTCTCAGGGTGGAGTTTAGTAGGTGTGGATGTTTCTCAGGGTGGAGTTTAGTGGGTGTGGATATTTCTCAGGGTGGCATTTAGTGGGTGTGGATGTTTCTCAGGGTGGAGTTTAGTAGGTGTGGATGTTTCTCAGGGTGGAGTTTAGTAGGTGTGGATGTTTCAGGGTGGAGTTTAGTGGGTGTGGATGTGTCTCAGGGTGGAGTTTAGTGGGTGTGGATGTGTCTCAGGGTGGAGTTTAGTATGTGTGGATATTTCTCAGGGTGGAGATTAGTGGGTGTGGATGTTTCTCGGTGGAGTTTAGTGGGTGTGGATGTTTCTCAGGATGGAGTTTAGTGGGTGTGGATATTTCTCAGGGTGGAGTTTAGTAGGTGTGGATGTTTCTCAGGGTGGAGTTTAGTAGGTGTGGATGTTTCTCAGGGTGGAGTTTAGTGGGTGTGGATGTGTCTCAGGGTGGAGTTTAGTATGTGTGGATGTTTCTCAGGGTGGAGTTTAGTGGGTGTGGATGTTTCTCTGTGGAGTTTAGTGGGTGTGGATGTGTCTCAGGGTGGAGTTTAGTGGGTGTGGATATTTCTCAGGGTGGAATTTAGTGGGTGTGGATGTTTCTCAGGGTGGAGTTTAGTAGGTGTGGATGTGTCCCATGGTGGAGTTTAGTGGGTGTGGATGTTTCTCAGGGTGGAGTTTATTGGGTGTGAATGTTTTTCAGGGTGGAGTTTAGTAGGTGTGGATGTTTCTCAGGGTGGAGTTTAGTGGGTGTGGATATTTCTCAGGGTGGCATTTAGTGGGTGTGGATGTTTCTCAGGGTGGAGTTTAGTAGGTGTGGATGTTTCTCAGGGTGGAGTTTAGTAGGTGTGGATGTTTCTCAGGGTGGAGTTTAGTGGGTGTGGATGTGTCTCAGGGTGGAGTTTAGTGGGTGTGGATGTGTCTCAGGATGGAGTTTAGTATGTGTGGATGTTTCTCAGGGTGGAGTTTAGTGGGTGTGGATGTTTCTCGGTGGAGTTTAGTGGGTGTGGATGTTTCTCAGGGTGGAGTTTAGTGGGTGTGGATATTTCTCAGGGTGGAGTTTAGTAGGTGTGGATGTTTCTCAGGGTGGAGTTTAGTAGGTGTGGATGTTTCTCAGGGTGGAGTTTAGTGGGTGTGGATGTGTCTCAGGGTGGAGTTTAGTGGGTGTGGATGTTTCTCAGGGTGGAGTTTAGTGGGTGTGGATGTTTCTCAGGGTGGAGTTTAGTGGGTGTGGATATTTCTCAGGGTGGCGTTTAGTGGGTGTGGATGTTTCTCAGGGTGGAGTTTAGTGGGTGTGGATGTTTCTCAGGGTGGAGTTTAGTAGGTGTGGATGTTTCTCAGGGTGGAGTTTAGTGGGTGTGGATGTGTCTCAGGGTGGAGTTTAGTGTGTGTGGATGTGTCTCAGGGTGGAGTTTAGTATGTGTGGATGTTTCTCAGGGTGGAGTTTAGTGGGTGTGGATGTTTCTCGGTGGAGTTTAGTGGGTGTGGATGTTTCTCAGGGTGGAGTTTAGTGGGTGTGGATATTTCTCAGGGTGGAGTTTAGTAGGTGTGGATGTTTCTCAGGGTGGAGTTTAGTAGGTGTGGATGTTTCTCAGGGTGGAGTTTAGTGGGTGTGGATGTGTCTCAGGGTGGAGTTTAGTGGGTGTGGATGTTTCTCAGGGTGGAGTTTAGTGGGCGTGGATGTTTCTCAGGGTGGAGTTTAGTGGGCGTGGATGTGTCTCAGGGTGGAGTTTAGTGGGTGTGGATGTGTCTCAGGGTGGAGTTTAGTGGGTGTGGATGTTTCTCAGGGTGGAGTTTAGTGGGTGTGGATGTGTCTCAGGGTGGTTTAGTGGGTGTGGATGTTTCTCGGTGGAGTTTAGTGGGTGTGGATGTTTCTCAGGGTGGAGTTTAGTAGGTGAGGATGTGTCTCAGGGTGGAGTTTAGTGGGTGTGGATGTTTCTCAGGATGGAGTTTAGTGGGTGTGGATGTGTCTCAGGGTGGGGTTTAGTGGGTGTGGATATTTCTCAGGGTGGAGTTTAGTGGGTGTGGATATTTCTCAGGGTGGAGTTTAGTGGGTGTGGATGTGTCTCAGGGTGGTTTAGTGGGTGTGGATGTTTCTCGGTGGAGTTTAGTGGGTGTGGATGTTTCTCAGGGTGGAGTTTAGTAGGTGAGGATGTGTCTCAGGGTGGAGTTTAGTGGGTGTGGATGTTTCTCAGGGTGGAGTTTAGTGGGTGTGGATGTGTCTCAGGGTGGGGTTTAGTGGGTGTGGATATTTCTCAGGGTGGAGTTTAGTGGGTGTGGATATTTCTCAGGGTGGAGTTTAGTGGGTGTGGATGTGTCTCAGGGTGGAGTTTAGTAGGTGTGGATGCTTCTCAGGGTGGAGTTTAGTAGGTGTGGATGTGTCTCAGGGTGGAGTTTAGTGGGTGTGGATGTTTTTCAGGGTGGAGTTTAGTAGGTGTGGATGTTTCTCAGGGTGGAGTTTAGTGGGTGTGGATATTTCTCAGGGTGGAGTTTAGTGGGTGTGGATGTTTCTCAGGGTGGAGTTTAGTAGGTGTGGATGTTTCTCAGGGTGGAGTTTAGTAGGTGTGAATGTTTCTCAGGGTGGAGTTTAGTGGGTGTGGATGTGTCTCAGGGTGGAGTTTAGTAGGTGTGGATGTTTCTCAGGGTGGAGTTTAGTGGGTGTGGATGTTTCTCAGGGTGGAGTTTAGTGGTTGTGCATGTTTCTCGGTGGAGTTTAGTGGGTGTGGATGTTTCTCAGGGTGGAGTTTAGTGGGTGTGGATGTTTCTCAGGGTGGAGTTTAGTGGGTGTGGATTTTTCTCAGGGTGGAGTTTAGTAGGTGTGGATGTTTCTCAGGGTGGAGTTTAGTAGGTGTGGATGTTTCTCAGGGTGGAGTTTAGTGGGTGTGGATGTGTCTCAGGGTGGAGTTTAGTGGGTGTGGATGTGTCTCAGGGTGGAGTTTAGTGGGTGTGGATGTTTCTCAGGGTGGAGTTTAGTGGGTGTGGATGTTTCTCAGGGTGGAGTTTAGTGGGTGTGGATGTTTCTCGGTGGAGTTTAGTGGGTGTGGATGTTTCTCAGGGTGGAGTTTAGTGGGTGTAGATGTTTCTCAGGGTGGAGTTTAGTAGGTGTGGATGTTTCTCAGGGTGGAGTTTAGTAGGTGTGGATGTTTCTCAGGGTGGAGTTTAGTGGGTGTGGATGTGTCTCAGGGTGGAGTTTAGTATGTGTGGATATTTCTCAGGGTGGAGATTAGTGGGTGTGGATGTTTCTCGGTGGAGTTTAGTGGGTGTGGATGTTTCTCAGGATGGAGTTTAGTGGGTGTGGATATTTCTCAGGGTGGAGTTTAGTAGGTGTGGATGTTTCTCAGGGTGGAGTTTAGTAGGTGTGGATGTTTCTCAGGGTGGAGTTTAGTGGGTGTGGATGTGTCTCAGGGTGGAGTTTAGTATGTGTGGATGTTTCTCAGGGTGGAGTTTAGTGGGTGTGGATGTTTCTCTGTGGAGTTTAGTGGGTGTGGATGTGTCTCAGGGTGGAGTTTAGTGGGTGTGGATATTTCTCAGGGTGGAGTTTAGTGGGTGTGGATGTTTCTCAGGGTGGAGTTTAGTAGGTGTGGATGTGTCTCATGGTGGAGTTTAGTGGGTGTGGATGTTTCTCAGGGTGGAGTTTAGTGGGTGTGAATGTTTTTCAGGGTGGAGTTTAGTAGGTGTGGATGTTTCTCAGGGTGGAGTTTAGTGGGTGTGGATATTTCTCAGGGTGGCATTTAGTGGGTGTGGATGTTTCTCAGGGTGGAGTTTAGTAGGTGTGGATGTTTCTCAGGGTGGAGTTTAGTAGGTGTGGATGTTTCTCAGGGTGGAGTTTAGTGGGTGTGGATGTGTCTCAGGGTGGAGTTTAGTGGGTGTGGATGTGTCTCAGGATGGAGTTTAGTATGTGTGGATGTTTCTCAGGGTGGAGTTTAGTGGGTGTGGATGTTTCTCGGTGGAGTTTAGTGGGTGTGGATGTTTCTCAGGGTGGAGTTTAGTGGGTGTGGATATTTCTCAGGGTGGAGTTTAGTAGGTGTGGATGTTTCTCAGGGTGGAGTTTAGTAGGTGTGGATGTTTCTCAGGGTGGAGTTTAGAGGGTGTGGATGTGTCTCAGGGTGGAGTTTAGTGGGTGTGGATGTTTCTCAGGGTGGAGTTTAGTGGGTGTGGATGTTTCTCAGGGTGGAGTTTAGTGGGTGTGGATATTTCTCAGGGTGGCGTTTAGTGGGTGTGGATGTTTCTCAGGGTGGAGTTTAGTGGGTGTGGATGTTTCTCAGGGTGGAGTTTAGTAGGTGTGGATGTTTCTCAGGGTGGAGTTTAGTGGGTGTGGATGTGTCTCAGGGTGGAGTTTAGTGTGTGTGGATGTGTCTCAGGGTGGAGTTTAGTATGTGTGGATGTTTCTCAGGGTGGAGTTTAGTGGGTGTGGATGTTTCTCGGTGGAGTTTAGTGGGTGTGGATGTTTCTCAGGGTGGAGTTTAGTGGGTGTGGATATTTCTCAGGGTGGAGTTTAGTAGGTGTGGATGTTTCTCAGGGTGGAGTTTAGTAGGTGTGGATGTTTCTCAGGGTGGAGTTTAGTGGGTGTGGATGTGTCTCAGGGTGGAGTTTAGTGGGTGTGGATGTTTCTCAGGGTGGAGTTTAGTGGGCGTGGATGTTTCTCAGGGTGGAGTTTAGTGGGCGTGGATGTGTCTCAGGGTGGAGTTTAGTGGGTGTGGATGTGTCTCAGGGTGGAGTTTAGTGGGTGTGGATGTTTCTCAGGGTGGAGTTTAGTGGGTGTGGATGTGTCTCAGGGTGGTTTAGTGGGTGTGGATGTTTCTCGGTGGAGTTTAGTGGGTGTGGATGTTTCTCAGGGTGGAGTTTAGTAGGTGAGGATGTGTCTCAGGGTGGAGTTTAGTGGGTGTGGATGTTTCTCAGGGTGGAGTTTAGTGGGTGTGGATGTGTCTCAGGGTGGGGTTTAGTGGGTGTGGATATTTCTCACGGTGGAGTTTAGTGGGTGTGGATATTTCTCAGGGTGGAGTTTAGTGGGTGTGGATGTGTCTCAGGGTGGTTTAGTGGGTGTGGATGTTTCTCGGTGGAGTTTAGTGGGTGTGGATGTTTCTCAGGGTGGAGTTTAGTAGGTGAGGATGTGTCTCAGGGTGGAGTTTAGTGGGTGTGGATGTTTCTCAGGGTGGAGTTTAGTGGGTGTGGATGTGTCTCAGGGTGGGGTTTAGTGGGTGTGGATATTTCTCAGGGTGGAGTTTAGTGGGTGTGGATGTGTCTCAGGGTGGAGTTTAGTAGGTGTGGATGCTTCTCAGGGTGGAGTTTAGTAGGTGTGGATGTGTCTCAGGGTGGAGTTTAGTGGGTGTGGATGTTTTTCAGGGTGGAGTTTAGTAGGTGTGGATGTTTCTCAGGGTGGAGTTTAGTGGGTGTGGATATTTCTCAGGGTGGAGTTTAGTGGGTGTGGATGTTTCTCAGGGTGGAGTTTAGTAGGTGTGGATGTTTCTCAGGGTGGAGTTTAGTAGGTGTGAATGTTTCTCAGGGTGGAGTTTAGTGGGTGTGGATGTGTCTCAGGGTGGAGTTTAGTAGGTGTGGATGTTTCTCAGGGTGGAGTTTAGTGGGTGTGGATGTTTCTCAGGGTGGAGTTTAGTGGGTGTGCATGTTTCTCGGTGGAGTTTAGTGGGTGTGGATGTTTCTCAGGGTGGAGTTTAGTGGGTGTGGATGTTTCTCAGGGTGGAGTTTAGTGGGTGTGGATTTTTCTCAGGGTGGAGTTTAGTAGGTGTGGATGTTTCACAGGGTGGAGTTTAGTAGGTGTGGATGTTTCTCAGGGTGGAGTTTAGTGGGTGTGGATGTGTCTCAGGGTGGAGTTTAGTGGGTGTGGATGTGTCTCAGGGTGGAGTTTAGTGGGTGTGGATGTTTCTCAGGGTGGAGTTTAGTGGGTGTGGATGTTTCTCAGGGTGGAGTTTAGTGGGTGTGGATGTTTCTCGGTGGAGTTTAGTGGGTGTGGATGTTTCTCAGGGTGGAGTTTAGTGGGTGTAGATGTTTCTCAGGGTGGAGTTTAGTAGGTGTGGATGTTTCTCAGGGTGGAGTTTAGTAGGTGTGGATGTTTCTCAGGGTGGAGTTTAGTGGGTGTGGATGTGTCTCAGGGTGGAGTTTAGTGGGTGTGGATGTTTCTCAGGGTGGAGTTTAGTGGGTGTGGATGTTTCTCAGGGTGGAGTTTAGTGGGTGTGGATATTTCTCAGGGTGGCGTTTAGTGGGTGTGGATGTTTCTCAGGGTGGAGTTTAGTGGGTGTGGATGTTTCTCAGGGTGGAGTTTAGTAGGTGTGGATGTTTCTCAGGGTGGAGTTTAGTGGGTGTGGATGTGTCTCAGGGTGGAGTTTAGTGTGTGTGGATGTGTCTCAGGGTGGAGTTTAGTATGTGTGGATGTTTCTCAGGGTGGAGTTTAGTGGGTGTGGATGTTTCTCGGTGGAGTTTAGTGGGTGTGGATGTTTCTCAGGGTGGAGTTTAGTGGGTGTGGATATTTCTCAGGGTGGAGTTTAGTAGGTGTGGATGTTTCTCAGGGTGGAGTTTAGTAGGTGTGGATGTTTCTCAGGGTGGAGTTTAGTGGGTGTGGATGTGTCTCAGGGTGGAGTTTAGTGGGTGTGGATGTTTCTCAGGGTGGAGTTTAGTGGGCGTGGATGTTTCTCAGGGTGGAGTTTAGTGGGCGTGGATGTGTCTCAGGGTGGAGTTTAGTGGGTGTGGATGTGTCTCAGGGTGGAGTTTAGTGGGTGTGGATGTTTCTCAGGGTGGAGTTTAGTGGGTGTGGATGTGTCTCAGGGTGGTTTAGTGGGTGTGGATGTTTCTCGGTGGAGTTTAGTGGGTGTGGATGTTTCTCAGGGTGGAGTTTAGTAGGTGAGGATGTGTCTCAGGGTGGAGTTTAGTGGGTGTGGATGTTTCTCAGGGTGGAGTTTAGTGGGTGTGGATGTGTCTCAGGGTGGGGTTTAGTGGGTGTGGATATTTCTCAGGGTGGAGTTTAGTGGGTGTGGATATTTCTCAGGGTGGAGTTTAGTGGGTGTGGATGTGTCTCAGGGTGGTTTAGTGGGTGTGGATGTTTCTCGGTGGAGTTTAGTGGGTGTGGATGTTTCTCAGGGTGGAGTTTAGTAGGTGAGGATGTGTCTCAGGGTGGAGTTTAGTGGGTGTGGATGTTTCTCAGGGTGGAGTTTAGTGGGTGTGGATGTGTCTCAGGGTGGGGTTTAGTGGGTGTGGATATTTCTCAGGGTGGAGTTTAGTGGGTGTGGATATTTCTCAGGGTGGAGTTTAGTGGGTGTGGATGTGTCTCAGGGTGGAGTTTAGTAGGTGTGGATGCTTCTCAGGGTGGAGTTTAGTAGGTGTGGATGTGTCTCAGGGTGGAGTTTAGTGGGTGTGGATGTTTTTCAGGGTGGAGTTTAGTAGGTGTGGATGTTTCTCAGGGTGGAGTTTAGTGGGTGTGGATATTTCTCAGGGTGGAGTTTAGTGGGTGTGGATGTTTCTCAGGGTGGAGTTTAGTAGGTGTGGATGTTTCTCAGGGTGGAGTTTAGTAGGTGTGAATGTTTCTCAGGGTGGAGTTTAGTGGGTGTGGATGTGTCTCAGGGTGGAGTTTAGTAGGTGTGGATGTTTCTCAGGGTGGAGTTTAGTGGGTGTGGATGTTTCTCAGGGTGGAGTTTAGTGGGTGTGCATGTTTCTCGGTGGAGTTTAGTGGGTGTGGATGTTTCTCAGGGTGGAGTTTAGTGGGTGTGGATGTTTCTCAGGGTGGAGTTTAGTGGGTGTGGATTTTTCTCAGGGTAGAGTTTAGTAGGTGTGGATGTTTCTCAGGGTGGAGTTTAGTAGGTGTGGATGTTTCTCAGGGTGGAGTTTAGTGGGTGTGGATGTGTCTCAGGGTGGAGTTTAGTGGGTGTGGATGTGTCTCAGGGTGGAGTTTAGTGGGTGTGGTTGTTTCTCAGGGTGGAGTTTAGTGGGTGTGGATGTTTCTCAGGGTGGAGTTTAGTGGGTGTGGATGTTTCTCGGTGGAGTTTAGTGGGTGTGGATGTTTCTCAGGGTGGAGTTTAGTGGATGTGGATATTTCTCAGGGTGGAGTTTAGTAGGTGTGGATGTTTCTCAGGGTGGAGTTTAGTAGGTGTGGATGTTTCTCAGGGTGGAGTTTAGTGGGTGTGGATGTGACTCAGGGTGGAGTTTAGTGGGTGTGGATGTTTCTCAGGGTGGAGTTTAGTGGGTGTGGATGTTTCTCAGGGTGGAGTTTAGTAGGTGTGGATGTGTTTCTTAGGGTGGAGTTTAGTGGGTGTGGATGTTTCTCAGGGTGGAGTTTAGTAGGTGTGGATGTTTCTCAGGGTGGAGTTTAGTAGGTGTGGATGTTTCTCAGGGTGGAGTTTAGTGGGTGTGGATGTGTCTCAGGGTGGAGTTTAGTGGGTGTGGATGTTTCTCAGGGTGGAGTTTAGTGGGTGTGGATGTTTCTCAGGGTGGAGTTTAGTGGGTGTGGATATTTCTCAGGGTGGCGTTTAGTGGGTGTGGATGTTTCTCAGGGTGGAGTTTAGTGGGTGTGGATGTTTCTCAGGGTGGAGTTTAGTAGGTGTGGATGTTTCTCAGGGTGGAGTTTAGTGGGTGTGGATGTGTCTCAGGGTGGAGTTTAGTGTGTGTGGATGTGTCTCAGGGTGGAGTTTAGTATGTGTGGATGTTTCTCAGGGTGGAGTTTAGTGGGTGTGGATGTTTCTCGGTGGAGTTTAGTGGGTGTGGATGTTTCTCAGGGTGGAGTTTAGTGGGTGTGGATATTTCTCAGGGTGGAGTTTAGTAGGTGTGGATGTTTCTCAGGGTGGAGTTTAGTAGGTGTGGATGTTTCTCAGGGTGGAGTTTAGTGGGTGTGGATGTGTCTCAGGGTGGAGTTTAGTGGGTGTGGATGTTTCTCAGGGTGGAGTTTAGTGGGCGTGGATGTTTCTCAGGGTGGAGTTTAGTGGGCGTAGATGTGTCTCAGGGTGGAGTTTAGTGGGTGTGGATGTGTCTCAGGGTGGAGTTTAGTGGGTGTGGATGTTTCTCAGGGTGGAGTTTAGTGGGTGTGGATGTGTCTCAGGGTGGTTTAGTGGGTGTGGATGTTTCTCGGTGGAGTTTAGTGGGTGTGGATGTTTCTCAGGGTGGAGTTTAGTAGGTGAGGATGTGTCTCAGGGTGGAGTTTAGTGGGTGTGGATGTTTCTCAGGGTGGAGTTTAGTGGGTGTGGATGTGTCTCAGGGTGGGGTTTAGTGGGTGTGGATATTTCTCAGGGTGGAGTTTAGTGGGTGTGGATATTTCTCAGGGTGGAGTTTAGTGGGTGTGGATGTGTCTCAGGGTGGTTTAGTGGGTGTGGATGTTTCTCGGTGGAGTTTAGTGGGTGTGGATGTTTCTCAGGGTGGAGTTTAGTAGGTGAGGATGTGTCTCAGGGTGGAGTTTAGTGGGTGTGGATGTTTCTCAGGGTGGAGTTTAGTGGGTGTGGATGTGTTTCAGGGTGGGGTTTAGTGGGTGTGGATATTTCTCAGGGTGGAGTTTAGTGGGTGTGGATATTTCTCAGGGTGGAGTTTAGTGGGTGTGGATGTGTCTCAGGGTGGAGTTTAGTAGGTGTGGATGCTTCTCAGGGTGGAGTTTAGTAGGTGTGGATGTGTCTCAGGGTGGAGTTTAGTGGGTGTGGATGTTTTTCAGGGTGGAGTTTAGTAGGTGTGGATGTTTCTCAGGGTGGAGTTTAGTGGGTGTGGATATTTCTCAGGGTGGAGTTTAGTGGGTGTGGATGTTTCTCAGGGTGGAGTTTAGTAGGTGTGGATGTTTCTCAGGGTGGAGTTTAGTAGGTGTGAATGTTTCTCAGGGTGGAGTTTAGTGGGTGTGGATGTGTCTCAGGGTGGAGTTTAGTAGGTGTGGATGTTTCTCAGGGTGGAGTTTAGTGGGTGTGGATGTTTCTCAGGGTGGAGTTTAGTGGGTGTGCATGTTTCTCGGTGGAGTTTAGTGGGTGTGGATGTTTCTCAGGGTGGAGTTTAGTGGGTGTGGATGTTTCTCAGGGTGGAGTTTAGTGGGTGTGGATTTTTCTCAGGGTGGAGTTTAGTAGGTGTGGATGTTTCTCAGGGTGGAGTTTAGTAGGTGTGGATGTTTCTCAGGGTGGAGTTTAGTGGGTGTGGATGTGTCTCAGGGTGGAGTTTAGTGGGTGTGGATGTGTCTCAGGGTGGAGTTTAGTGGGTGTGGATGTTTCTCAGGGTGGAGTTTAGTGGGTGTGGATGTTTCTCAGGGTGGAGTTTAGTGGGTGTGGATGTTTCTCGGTGGAGTTTAGTGGGTGTGGATGTTTCTCAGGGTGGAGTTTAGTGGGTGTGGATATTTCTCAGGGTGGAGTTTAGTAGGTGTGGATGTTTCTCAGGGTGGAGTTTAGTAGGTGTGGATGTTTCTCAGGGTGGAGTTTAGTGGGTGTGGATGTGACTCAGGGTGGAGTTTAGTGGGTGTGGATGTTTCTCAGGGTGGAGTTTAGTGGGTGTGGATGTTTCTCAGGGTGGAGTTTAGTAGGTGTGGATGTGTTTCTTAGGGTGGAGTTTAGTGGGTGTGGATGTTTCTCAGGGTGGAGTTTAGTGGGTGAGGATGTTTCTCAGGGTGGAGTTTAGTGGGTGTGGATGTGTCTCAGGTTGGAGTTTGGTGGGTGTGGATGTGTCTCAGGGTGGAGTTTAGTGGGTGTGGATGTGTCTCAGGGTGGAGTTTAGTGGGTGTGGATGTTTCTCAGGGTGGAGTTTAGTGGGTGTGGATGTGTCTCAGGGTGGAATTTAGTGGGTGTGGATGTACTTCAGGGTGGAGTTTAGTGGGTGTGGATGTGTCTCAGGGTGGAGTTTAGTGGGTGTGGATGTGTCTCAGGGTGGAGTTTAGTAGGTGTGGATGTTTCTCAGGGTGGAGTTTAGTGGGTGTGGATGTTTCTCAGGGTGGAGTTTAGTGGGTGTGGATGTTTCTCAGGGTGGAGTTTAGTGGGTGTGGATGTTTCTCAGGGTGGAGTTTAGTGGGTGTGGATGTTTCTCAGGGTGGAGTTTAGTGGGTGTGGATGTGTCTCAGTGTGGAGTTTAGTAGGTGTGGATGTGTCTCAGGGTGGAGTTTAGTAGGTGTGGATGTTTCTCAGGGTGGAGTTTAGTGGGTGTGGATGTTTCTCAGGGTGGAATTTAGTGGGTGTGGATGTTTCTCAGGGTGGAGTTTAGTGGGTGTGGATGTGTCTCAGGGTGGAGTTTAGTAGGTGTGGATGTGTCTCAGGGTGGAGTTTAGTAGGTGTGGATGTGTCTCAGGGTGCAGTTTAGTGGGTGTAGATGTTTCTCAGGGTGGAGTTTAGTGGGCGTGGATGTGTCTCAGGGTGGAGTTTAGTGGGCGTGGATGTTTCTCAGGGTGGAGTTTAGTGGGTGTGGATGTTTCTCAGGGTGGAGTTTAGTGGGTGTGGATGTTTCTCAGGGTGGAGTTTAGTGGGTGTGGATGTTTCTCAGAGTGGAGTTTAGTGGGTGTGGATGTGTCTCAGGGTGGAGTTTAGTAGGTGTGGATGTGTCTCAGGGTGGAGTTTAGTAGGTGTGGATGTGTCTCAGGGTGCAGTTTAGTGGGTGTGGATGTTTCTCAGGGTGGAGTTTAGTGGGTGTGGATGTGTCTCAGGGTGGAGTTTAGTGGGTGTGGATGTTTCTCAGGGTGGAGTTTAGTGGGTGTGGATGTTTCTCAGGGTGGAGTTTAGTGGGTGTGGATGTTTCTCAGGGTGGAGTTTAGTGGGTGTGGATGTTTCTCAGGGTGGAGTTTAGTGGGTGTGGATGTGTCTCAGGGTGGAGTTTAGTGGGTGTGGATGTGTCTCAGGGTGGAGTTTAGTGGGTGTGGATGTTTCTCAGGGTGGAGTTTAGTAGGTGTGGATGTGTCTCAGGGTGGAGTTTAGTGGGTGTGGATGTTTCTCAGGGTGGAGTTTAGTGGGTGTGGATGTTTCTCAGGGTGGAGTTTAGTGGGTGTGGATGTGTCTCAGGGTGGAGTTTAGTGGGTGTGGATGTTTCTCAGGGTGGAGTTTAGTGGGTGTGGATGTTTCTCAGGGTGGAGTTTAGTGGGTGTGGATGTGTCTCAGGGTGGAGTTTAGTGGGTGTGGATGTGTCTCAGGGTGGAGTTTAGTGGGTGTGGATGTTTCTCAGGGTGGAGTTTAGTGGGTGTGGATGTGTCTCAGGGTGGAGTTTAGTGGGTGTGGATGTTTCTCAGGGTGGAGTTTAGTGGGTGTGGCTGTTTCTCAGGGTGGAGTTTAGTGGGTGTGGATGTTTCTCAGGGTGGAGTTTAGTGGGTGTGGATGTGCACATGTGTCAGATCTGTTTCCTTAAAGAAGGGAATTTTCACGTAGCTTTAAAAAATCTGAAAGTGTGAGGAGAGCGTGCGAGGGAGTGTGCGAGGAGAGTGGACGGAGAGCGTGCGAGGAAGCGTGCGAGGGAGCGTGCGAGGAGTGGAAGGAGAGCGTGCGAGGAGAGTGTGCGAGGAGAGCATGCGAGGAGAGTGAGATGTGGCATGTTAGCGGGTTCCAGAGATGGGGTACAGCACAGGAGAAGACTTGTTGGCGGAAGGGAGAGGAGGTTCTGCACTGGCTTCCTATATCCTCTGTAATGAAATACATCTTAGCTCGGACGCACAGACGGTTCTGCGTCCTCCTTACAGACGGTTCTGCGTCCTCCTTACAGACGGTTCTGCGTCCTCCTCACAGACGGTTCTGCGTCCTCCTTACAGACGGTTCTGCGTCCTCCTCACAGACGGTTCTGCGTCTTCCTCACAGACGGTTCTGCGTCCTCCTCACAGACGGTTCTGCGTCCCCCTTACAGACGGTTCTGCGTCCTCCTCACAGACGGTTCTGCGTCCTCCTTACAGACGGTTCTGCGTCCTCCTCACAGACGGTTCTGCGTCCTCCTCACAGACGGTTCTGCGTCCTCCTCACAGACGGTTCTGCGTCCTCCTCACAGACGGTTCTGCGTCCTCCTCACAGACGGTTCTGCTTCCTCCTTACAGACGGTTCTGCGTCCTCCTTACAGACGGTTCTGCGTCCTCCTTACAGACGGTTCTGCGTCCTCCTTACAGACGGTTCTGCGTCCTCCTTACAGACGGTTCTGCGTCCTCCTTACAGACGGTTCTGCGTCCTCCTTACAGCCGTCATCTCCACTTTGTCCCCTAGATGCCCCCTCGGTCTGTTTAATATTTTAGTAAACTTTATTTCTCTTTAGGTCCCAAATTGGGATTAAACCCCACCCAGAGGACAGGGCTTTCAGCACATCAGGTTCCCTGCTCCCCTCACTTCTGTTATTTTGTGCCCTTCTGTAGCTTCTCTCCCCACAGGCGATGTAACTATGTAACTATGTAACTATGTAACTATGTAATCTTTCCAGTCCATCTTTATACAGAGAACCTGCAGGATCCCCTCAGTATTACAGGTAAGTGAGATTATTTGCCCAGGCTGCTAATGCTGTGATACATTTGTTTGACGAGAGCTAAAAAAAGAACGTATGCCCCCTGCAAAGCCTGTTAAGGACCCCCCCCCCCCACTCCAGAGCGTGACACGGGGCTTCACACGGGTGTGAGAGGGGAGCGTGTGCAGGAGGAGGGGAGCGTGTGCAGGAGGAGGGGAGCGTGTGCAGGAGGGGGGGGAGCGTGTGCAGGAGGGGGGGGAGCGTGTGCAGGAGGGGGGGAGCGTGTGCAGGAGGGGAGCGTGTGCAGGAGGGGAGCGTGTGCAGGAGGGGAGGAGCGTGTGCAGGAGGGGAGCGTGTGCAGGAGAGGAGCGTGTGCAGGAGGGGAGCGTGTGCAGGAGGGGAGCGTGTGCAGGAGGGGAGCGTGTGCAGGAGGGGAGCGTGTGCAGGAGAGAAGCGTGTGCAGGAGGGGAGCGTGTGCAGGAGGGGAGCGTGTGCAGGAGGGGAGCGTGTGCAGGAGGGGAGCGTGTGCAGGAGAGGAGCGTGTGCAGGAGAGGAGCGTGTGCAGGAGGGGAGCGTGTGCAGGAGGATAGCGTGTGCAGGAGAGGAGCATGTGCAGGAGGGGAGCGTGTGCAGGAGGATAGCGTGTGCAGGAGAGGAGCGTGTGCAGGAGGGGAGCGTGTGCAGGAGGGGAGCGTGTGCAGGAGGGGAGCGTGTGCAGGAGGGGAGCGTGTGCAGGAGAGGAGCGTGTGCAGGAGGGGAGGAGCGTGTGCAGGAGGGGAGCGTGTGCAGGAGGGGAGCGTGTGCAGGAGGGGAGCGTGTGCAGGAGGGGAGCGTGTGCAGGAGAGGAGCGAGTGCAGGAGGGGAGCGTGTGCAGGAGGGGAGCGTGTGCAGGAGGGGAGCGTGTGCAGGAGGGGAGCGTGTGCAGGAGAGGAGCGTGTGCAGGAGGTGGGGTATCAACATATGCAGGCAGGGTAATGATGGAAGGTGTGAGATAATGTGAGCAGAGTAATGATGAATGGCACAGGGTAACATGCTGGCAGAGTAATAATGAAAGGCTCGGGGTAACATGCGGGGAGGGTAATAATGAAAGGCTCGGGGTAACATGCGGGCGGGGTAATAATGAAAGGCTCGGGGTAACATGCGGGGAGAGTAATAATGAAAGGCTCGGGGTAACATGCGGGGAGGGTAATAATGAAAGGCTCGGGGTAACATGCGGGGAGGGTAATAATGAAAGGCCCGGGGTAACATGCGGGGAGAGTAATAATGAAAGGCTCGGGGTAACATGCGGGGAGAGTAATAATGAAAGGCTCGGGGTAACATGCGGGGAGAGTAATAATGAAAGGCTCGGGGTAACATGCGGGGAGGGTAATAATGAAAGGCTCGGGGTAACATGCGGGGAGAGTAATAATGAAAGGCTCGGGGTAACATGCGGGCAGAGTAATAATGAAAGGCTCGGGGTAACATGCGGGCAGAGTAATAATGAAAGGCTCGGGGTAACATGCGGGCAGAGTAATAATGAAAGGCTCGGGGTAACATGCGGGGAGGGTAATAATGAAAGGCTCGGGGTAACATGCGGGCGGGGTAATAATGAAAGGCTCGGGGTAACATGCGGGGAGGGTAATAATGAAAGGCTCGGGGTAACATGCGGGGAGAGTAATAATGAAAGGCTCGGGGTAACATGCTGGCAGAGTAATAATGAAAGGCTCGGGGTAACATGCGGGGAGAGTAATAATGAAAGGCTCGGGGTAACATGCGGGGAGAGTAATAATGAAAGGCTCGGGGTAACATGCGGGGAGAGTAATAATGAAAGGCTCGGGGTAACATGCGGGGAGAGTAATAATGAAAGGCTCGGGGTAACATGCGGGGAGAGTAATAATGAAAGGCTCGGGGTAACATGCTGGCAGAGTAATAATGAAAGGCACGGGGTAACATGCGGGGAGAGTAATAATGAAAGGCACAGGGTAACATGCTGGCAGAGTAATAATGAAAGGCTCGGGGTAACATGCGGGGAGAGTAATAATGAAAGGCTCGGGGTAACATGCGGGGAGAGTAATAATGAAAGGCTCGGGGTAACATGCGGGGAGAGTAATAATGAAAGGCTCGGGGTAACATGCGGGGAGAGTAATAATGAAAGGCTCGGGGTAACATGCGGGGAGAGTAATAATGAAAGGCTCGGGGTAACATGCGGGGAGAGTAATAATGAAAGGCTCGGGGTAACATGCGGGGAGAGTAATAATGAAAGGCTCGGGGTAACATGCGGGCAGGGTAATAATGAAAGGCTCGGGGTAACATGCGGGGAGAGTAATAATGAAAGGCTCGGGGTAACATGCGGGGAGAGTAATAATGAAAGGCACAGGGTAACATGCTGGCAGAGTAATAATGAAAGGCTCGGGGTAACATGCGGGGAGAGTAATAATGAAAGGCTCGGGGTAACATGCGGGGAGAGTAATAATGAAAGGCTCGGGGTAACATGCGGGGAGAGTAATAATGAAAGGCTCGGGGTAACATGCGGGGAGAGTAATAATGAAAGGCTCGGGGTAACATGCGGGGAGAGTAATAATGAAAGGCACAGGGTAACATGCTGGCAGAGTAATAATGAAAGGCTCGGGGTAACATGCTGGCAGAGTAATAATGAAAGGCTCGGGGTAACATGCGGGGAGAGTAATAATGAAAGGCTCGGGGTAACATGCGGGGAGGGTAATAATGAAAGGCTCGGGGTAACATGCGGGGAGGGTAATAATGAAAGGCTCGGGGTAACATGCGGGGAGAGTAATAATGAAAGGCTCGGGGTAACATGCGGGCAGGGTAATAATGAAAGGCTCGGGGTAACATGCGGGGAGGGTAATAATGAAAGGCTCGGGGTAACATGCGGGGAGAGTAATAATGAAAGGCACGGGGTAACATGCTGGCAGAGTAATAATGAAAGGCTCGGGGTAACATGCTGGCAGAGTAATAATGAAAGGCTCGGGGTAACATGCGGGGAGAGTAATAATGAAAGGCTCGGGGTAACATGCGGGGAGAGTAATAATGAAAGGCTCGGGGTAACATGCGGGGAGAGTAATAATGAAAGGCTCGGGGTAACATGCGGGGAGAGTAATAATGAAAGGCTCGGGGTAACATGCGGGGAGAGTAATAATGAAAGGCTCGGGGTAACATGCGGGGAGAGTAATAATGAAAGGCTCGGGGTAACATGCGGGGAGAGTAATAATTAAAGGCTCGGGGTAACATGCGGGGAGAGTAATAATGAAAGGCTCGGGGTAACATGCGGGCGGGGTAATAATGAAAGGCTCGGGGTAACATGCGGGGAGAGTAATAATGAAAGGCTCGGGGTAACATGCGGGGAGGGTAATAATGAAAGGCTCGGGGTAACATGCGGGGAGGGTAATAATGAAAGGCTCGGGGTAACATGCGGGGAGGGTAATAATGAAAGGCTCGGGGTAACATGCGGGGAGAGTAATAATGAAAGGCTCGGGGTAACATGCGGGGAGAGTAATAATGAAAGGCTCGGGGTAACATGCGGGGAGAGTAATAATGAAAGGCTCGGGGTAACATGCTGGCAGAGTAATAATGAAAGGCTCGGGGTAACATGCGGGGAGGGTAATAATGAAAGGCTCGGGGTAACATGCGGGGAGAGTAATAATGAAAGGCTCGGGGTAACATGCGGGGAGAGTAATAATGAAAGGCTCGGGGTAACATGCGGGGAGGGTAATAATGAAAGGCTCGGGGTAACATGCGGGGAGAGTAATAATGAAAGGCTCGGGGTAACATGCGGGGAGGGTAATAATGAAAGGCTCGGGGTAACATGCGGGGAGAGTAATAATGAAAGGCTCGGGGTAACATGCGGGGAGGGTAATAATGAAAGGCTCGGGGTAACATGCGGGGAGAGTAATAATGAAAGGCTCGGGGTAACATGCGGAGAGGGTAATAATGAAAGGCTCGGGGTAACATGCGGGGAGAGTAATAATGAAAGGCTCGGGGTAACATGCGGGGAGAGTAATAATGAAAGGCTCGGGGTAACATGCGGGGAGAGTAATAATGAAAGGCTCGGGGTAACATGCGGGGAGAGTAATAATGAAAGGCTCGGGGTAACATGCGGGGAGAGTAATAATGAAAGGCTCGGGGTAACATGCGGGGAGGGTAATAATGAAAGGCTCGGGGTAACATGCGGGGAGAGTAATAATGAAAGGCTCGGGGTAACATGCGGGGAGAGTAATAATGAAAGGCTCGGGGTAACATGCGGGGAGGGTAATAATGAAAGGCTCGGGGTAACATGCGGGGAGAGTAATAATGAAAGGCTCGGGGTAACATGCGGGGAGGGTAATAATGAAAGGCTCGGGGTAACATGCGGGGAGAGTAATAATGAAAGGCTCGGGGTAACATGCGGGGAGAGTAGGAAAGTGAAGAGGGGAAATCCATCCGATTGCCATGAGCCAGGGCACATGTGTTAGTACCTCGCCCGCAGGGAAGAGAATGGGAAAATACCGTGATTTATAGCAAAGAAGGTGAAAACCTCACTTCTATCCCAAAGTGGAAATGTGTTTATTCCTTCACCCTCAGAATTAATTAAACAGAGCAGAGACTCGTCTCCCCGGCAGTTTGACATCACGCCTGTGAGGGTAACACGGAAAATGATGGCATTCCCGACCATACGCTGCTCACGGAGAAAACATCATTAATAATAATATTTCCGCGCGCGTTCCGCCTCGCACTGAGGACTAAACGGAAAAGCGTTTACATGAGAGGGGGTTTAACGGATCTTTCTGGCTGACGGTAAAATAATACATTTCTCCGGGGATTGACTCTTTCATGGTTATTTATCAAGATAAAAGAGGGCGCGCGGACGCCAGTGCGACAAAGTATCGACCATGTGCATCATTTACTGAATCACGTCACTGTCCCCGGTATAGGATAAATAATACTAAAGGAACGAAGTTGCAGGTGACACGCACACACACATATATATATACATATATATATATATACACACACACACTATTATCACTACTTCATATTTTAAGCAGCATATTCAAGTGTTCTTGAATGTACTCTGGTACAGCAGAGCCTAATTATTTATTATATATATATATATATATATATATATATATATATATATATATGTAGCCAGGTCCCCCTCTGGGTTTTGTCCCCCCCCCCCCTCCCTGCACTCACCTCCATGGCGGTCAGGAGGGTTGAGGCCGTATGCGGGGGCGCGCGCGATGGGAGGAGCTCCAGGGTGCGAGTGGGGAGTGTGCAGCAGGTGCCGGGCAGAAGCAGAGCGGCGCCGGCATCGCCGAGGGCTACCGGCGGCTCCATCAGCAGGACGCCGCCATTTCTACCGGTTAACGCATGCGCATAGAGGGGGAGTAGCGACGGGAGGCCCTCAGGAGTTCGTGCATGTGCAGTAAAGCAGCGCGCAAAGCTGGGCCAATAGGAGAGGCTCTTGGCAGGGACTACAAGTCCCATGAGCCTTAGGGACTCACCACATGATGCCAGGGAGTGAATAGGGTGTGAGGATTTTCCTCGGCAGGGAAGTAGAAGACTGCAGGAAAGTACTAATTTCCCTGCCTAACACGTAAGTCCTGGTACCAGCGCAGGCAGCGTTAGGGTTAAATCTGCCATACTGTAGTAAGCAGTTCCCTTGAGTGACAGGGGTGGTGGCTTATGGCCTGGGTACTGGCCATACGGGGCTGACACCTGGAGCCCCTTCCCTGGTAACAAATGTAGTAGTTGTAGAAGTGTGTAGCCAGGGCTCTGGTTCACCTTCTATCCCCTCACTCAGGGGAGTGGGAGTATCTACCCCATACTCCCACTATGCTGTATGATGTCAGTATGCTGATGCTGTGCTATAAAGAATGAAGATCAAGTAGGCTGTTTTATACTCCTGCCAGAGGCTGCAGTTCTTCAGGGAGAGGGGGAGAGTGTTTTCCAGAGGGGACTGCATCTATCTGCGAAAGGCCCTGTGGGAATGGAGGCGCTGTACCACTGAGAGAAGAACTACCCAAGCACCGAAAGCCTGTCCTGTCTATCCCCAACAACATCGGCGGATGCTCAGGGCCTTCTGTGAGCCTAACAGGTAGCACCAACAGGAGGTAACAGCAGGGGATCTAAGCGTACGTTCTGTCGGGTTTTTGGAACACGGACTGCAGCGGTGCGCTCATCTCGGAACTCTCAGGACAATAGAACACTGCACATTTAGGGCCTCATGCAGAGAGCATAGAATTTTCAAATTGGCGAATTTCATAAAAAGTAGCTTTTTTGGAGAGTTTTATTCTCCATATGCAGAAAAGTGCGAATTCTGCTATGTTTAACATGGATGCGTGTGGCGAGTTTGAATGGAACAGATGCGCGCTTCAGAAATGTAAAAAAAAAAAATCGCGGCTTTTTTCCCCCCTTTGCTATAGGCGGCGAGCGCCATCTTATTGCCAATATTTCCTGGCGCGGCAAAAATGAGAAAATCGCGCCATTTCCCTGGCGCGAACAGCCGCTACATGCCGTTCGTACCTCTCTGCATTCGGAGAGTTTTAAAAATGGCGAGATCGAGGTTCTCGCCAGCCGCGAGGCGAGTTTTAGCAATAAAAAAAACAAAATGGCGCGTTTTTCGTAACTCGCCATTTTATGCCGGTTTCTGCGCGAAATTGTACAAAAAATGGCGAATTTTGAAATAACGATGCTCTCTGCATGAGGCCCTTAGTTTTTAATATGAAAAGCCTAAATTGATACATTATTGTAACTTCTTCAGTACCAAGGTCAATTTACAATAGACCACTGTGGTATTTTTTTAAACACCTGCAAGTCGATACATTACTGAAGCGCATGCGCATTACAATTCATGAATATCTGCCACCTGGCGGATACGCGAAGAATTGCAACCAATTAAATCCGAACCATTATCAATAAACACATCAACCGCGGGCGTGAATGCAACATGACTGCGGTCAGAATGCGGTCAGAATGCAGCATGAACGTGGTGAAGTGCGGTGAAGTGCGTGGCATTTGGAAAAAATCCCCGGAAAAATTTGGAGATGTTGGAGAATAAAAGGGGCGGCGGCTGTACATAGGGGGAGGACAGAGAATATAATGTATCTCACCTAAATAAGGGAAATATCCATATAGCTAGCTGGAAACACAATATCCCTTATCCATGATACACATAGTAGTATATATGTATATACAAATAGCAGCAGTAAAATTAGAGCAAACTATGGTTGAGTAGCACAACAAAGAATCAAGGCAGTCCCAAATATACCGAGTATCCACCCTGTACTCACTAAGTGTCACAGATCTACCCTAAAATAATGATGGGTGTAAAATGTATAACACATAGGGACATAAAGAGCATATGTATTGTAATGTTGCAATTGAAGCGTGGTGAATTCACCTCTAATGTGTATAACTGATCATATTAGACCAGATACTGGAGGTACTGAAGAGAACTAATGACCAAAACTCTAATGTAAGTGGAAAGCTTGATCTAAAAAAGAGGAATCGCTAATGCAGTCCAAATAGAGACGGATGTCTTTAGAAGAGAAACAGCCACTAAAAGTCTTTTCCGCTATGCAAGTTGCCATCCGGCTTCACTGAAGAGGGGGATACCTACCAATTATATCGCCTTAAGCGTTAGGGTCAAATCCTTCAGTGTTTAACAACAGGGCTAAAGAGCTTGAAGTTCTATTTCATGAGAGAGGGTATCGCAAGGGATCCTTTAGGAGGGCTATGTATAATGTGAAACATCAAAACAGAGAGAGTTTGTTGATCCCCAAAACTAAAAAATCCATTGTGGGTGCACCGGTACCCGTTTGATTCATCTACTTGGCATGCTTCTGGACCTCCACCTTCTCTGCTCCTTGACCCCAGCTACCCTCTATGACCATCTGACTTCTCCAACCCCTGACCACAGTGAGTTTTACGACAATCCTCACTTCTCCAACCCTGACCCGGCTACACGACTCCCACTCTGCACTCTGGATGCACTCACGCGGCTGGAGGTCGGTTTATACTAACAGCCCCACCTCAGCCTCGTGGTCCTGTCTTGTTTGTGGTGAGCACTCGTTACACAAATATGGCTAATAGTGCTTTGCTTTTGCTCATTTGTGTTGATTTATATAAATACACAGTGTTCGACAAATCACCCAAAAATCTACTCGCCCAACCAAAAAATCTACTCGCCACCTAGTCCCGCCCCCAACCCACCCCTAGTCCCGCCCCCAACCCGCCCCTAGTCCCGCCCCCAACCCTAGTCCCGCCCCCAACCCCGCTTTATAATAAAATATATAAATAAAATACATTTAATAAATTCCTAGCCAGAACAACATTCGTTTTTGACATAAATGTCTTTATTGTATTACATTATACTACAATTAGTCCTTGTTACGTGTGTGTGTGTGTGTGTGTGGTGTGTGTGTGTGGTGTGTGTGTGTGTGTGTGTGTGTGTGTGTGTGTGTGTGTGTGTGTGTGTGTGTGTGTGTGTGTGTGTGTGTGTGTGTGTGTGTGTGTGTGCGCGCGCGTGTGTGTGTGTGTGTGTGTGTGTGTGTGTGTGTGTGTGTGTGTGTGTGTAAATGTCGATCTAGAAATAAAAGCCAGGTGTGAATGACTAGTTTCCTGAACCCCTAAACCAGTGTCTGGACGTCACCGCTTCACAATATCTAAAGCAGCAAGCCCACCTGGGATCTTACCTGATCCGCAGTCCCTCAATGTCCAGGTACCCTCATTCCCGCAATGTTAGGTGTTCCCTACCTGTCTTCTGGGTTAGGGGGGGTTCCGATGTCTTCTGTGTGAAGCTTGAGTCAGATCTAGAAGAAAGCAGTATAGATTATTTTGGTGTAGTATAGGGCAGTTAAGATATATAGGGTAAATAAGAGATCCAGAAAAAGAGTGTGAGACAGACACAGGGAGAGGGTGAGAGAGAGAGAGGGGGTTTGAGAGAGAGAGAGAGAGGGGGTGAGAGAGAGAGAGGGTGAGAGAGAGAGAGATGGGGTGAGAGAGAGAGAGAGAGGGTGTGAGAGAGAGAGGGGGTGTGAGAGAGAGAGGGTGAGAGAGAGGGTGAGAGAGAGAGGGTGTGAGAGAGAGGGTGAGAGAGAGAGGGTGCGAGAGAGAGGGTGCGTAAGAGAGGGTGCGAGAGAGAGGGTGCGAGAGAGGGGGTGCGAAAGGGGGCAAGAGAGAGAGGGGGCGAGAGAGAGAGAGGGTGTGAGAGAGGGTGCGAGAGAGAGAGGGTGGAGAGGGGGTGAGAGAGAGAGGGTGTGAGAGAGAGAGGGTGAGAGAGAGAGGGTGCGAGAGAGAGGGTGCGAAAGAGAGGGTGCGAAAGAGAGGGTGCGAGAGAGGGGGTGCGAAAGGGGGCAAGAGAGAGAGGGGGCGAGAGAGAGAGAGGGTGTGAGAGAGAGGGTGTGAGAGAGAGGGTGTGAGAGAGAGAGGGTGTGAGAGAGAGGGCGTGAGAGAGAGGGTGTGAGAGAGAGAGGGTGTGAGAGAGAGGGTGTGAGAGAGATAGGGTGTGAGAGAGAGAGGGTGTGAGAGAGGGTGTGAGAGAGAGAGAGCGTGTGAGAGAGAGAGGGTGTGAGAGAGAGGGTGTGAGAGAGAGGGTGTGAGAGAGAGGGTGTGAGAGAGAGGGTGTGAGAGAGAGAGGGTGCGAGGGAGAGGGTGGAGAGGGGGTGAGAGAGAGAGGGGGCGAGAGAGAGAGAGGGGGCGAGAGAGAGAGGGGGCGAGAGAGAGGGGGCGAGAGAGAGAGAGGGCGATGGGGGTGGGGTGACTGGGGTAACTGGGTGAGGTGACGGGGTGACTGGGTGGGGTGACGGGGTGACTGGGTGGGGTGACAGGTTGACTGGGGTGACTGGGTGGGGTGACTGGTTGACTGGGGTGACTGGTTGACTGGGGTGACTGGGTGGGGTGACTGGGTGGGGTGGCGAGGTGACTGGTTGACTGGGTGGGGTGACTGGTTGACTGAGTGGGGTGACTGGTTGACTGGGTGGGGTGACTGGTTGACTGGGTGGGGTGACGGGGTGGGGTGACGGGGTGACTGGGTGGGATGACTGGGTGGGGTGACTGGGTGGGGTGACTGGGGTGGGGTGACAGGGTGACTGGGTGGGGTGACGGGGTGACTGGGTGATGTGACACTTCTGGTATCCTACACACACGCACACACACGCGCACATCCATGCACAGACACACACACACACTCTCCCATGCATGCACACACACACTCCCATGAATACACACACACTCTCCCATACACACACACACACACACACACACACACACACACACACACACACACTCTCTCTCTCTCTCTCTCTCTCTCTCTCTCTCTCTCTCTCTCTCCCATGCATACACACACACACACACACACACACACACACACACACACACATACACTCTCTCTCACACACACACACACACACACACACACACACACACACACACACACACACACACACACACACTCTCCCATACATGCATGCATACACACACACACACACACACACACTCTCCCATACATGCATGCATACACACACACACACACACACACACACACACACACACAACAGGGGGAAGAAGAGGAAAGGCCGCGCGACTGAGCACCATCACCACTGCCCCGCTCGCCCCCCCGCGACCATCTCCCGCCCTGTGCGGAAGCCACGGGACCGTGGGTAAGCGGAGACCAAGGAGGTCTCCGCGTGGGGATCTGGGAAGCGGGAAGTGGCGCGGGCAGCCGGGAAAACACCCACTACCATCACCCGTCCCGTGCGGGTATCGCGGGAAGCCGGGGTAAGCGGGGACACCCCCACTACCATCACCCATCCCGCGCGGGTATCGCGGGAAGCCGGGGTAAGCGGGGACACCCCCACTACCATCACCCATCCCGCGCGGGTATCGCGGGAAGCCGGGGTAAGCGGGGACACCCCCACTACCATCACCCGCCCGCGGGGATCGCAGGAAGCCAGGGTAAGCGGGGAACACCACACTACCATCACCCGCCCCGCGCGGGGATCGGGGAAAGCTGGAAGTGGCGCGGGAAGAAGAGGGGGGGACACCTCCGCCGCGCGCGGATAAGCGGGGGCCGGGGAGAGAAGGTGGAACACCCTCGCTACCATCTCCAGCCACGCGCGGGTGTTGGGGGGGGGGAAGCGGGGAGTAAGGGGGAACTGCAACGTACTCTCCAACATATCTCTGGCCAGAAAAAATGGCCGCTCGTTGGGGGCGGGCTCATATAGAGCCTGGCCGCGCGCCCACAAAGCCTGGGAGCGCGCGCCAATCAGCTGTCAGGTTTCCAGCGCAAGCAGGAAAATTTCAGCGCGAGCGGGGAAATTTAAAAAAACAAGCACGTGTTCTGCTTGGGCCAATATTTACTCACCCGGGGGTTAAATCCACCCGCTCCGGGCGTGTAAATGTATAGGATTGTCGAACACTATAAATACACAATAAAATTAAATGTATATTACAATACACAGTAGGCAATAAACCAGTTGATTGTCACTGGAAATCAATGCCACCCATGGGGGCACAGATAACCACATTTGCAGCAAATGGGCAACCAAAAAAAACAAAAGAAATGCTATGACACGCATATGCATTTAACCAGGTTCCATAGTGATGCGCATGCGCAGAAATTTTATGACACGCCTGCGCAGCTCACTACTACTGTCTGTCGATTATTAATATTGAATATTCTCTTTCTTTATACGCAAAGATGTCCAAGAGCCAGCCAGTTTGAAGCAGAAAAATAAAAGGACATTGTAATTTTGGAAGAAGAAACTTTGTACTTTTATATTATTAATTTTTACTTTATTATCGTGTGCTTATAAAATCCCAATAAAATGCAGTTAGATTTTTAAGACACAATAACTCGCGATCGGCAACTTGCGTTTCTGGCCGGTATTGCAGACAATGCTAAATTTCAATTTCTGCACTCTTTCAGATTTTCCGCGACACGTTATCAGCTCTGTGATTCTGGACCATTGCAGTTATCCCACGTGTACAGGCTATGTGATATCACAGACACTATGTAACATGCAGTTATCCCACGTGTACAGGCCGTGTGATATCACAGACACTATGTAACATGCCGTTATCCCACGTGTACAGGCCGTGTGATATCACAGACACTATGTAACATGCCTTTATCCCACGTGTACAGGCCGTGGGTTATCACAGACACTATGTAACATGCAGTTATCACACGGTGTACAGGCCGTGTGATATCACAGACACTATGTAACATGCAGTTATCACACGGTGTACAGGCCGTGTGATATCACAGACACTATGTAACATGCCGTTATCCCACGTGTACAGGCCGTGTGATATCACAGACACTATGTAACATGCAGTTATTCCACGTGTACAGGCCGTGGGTTATCATAGACACTATGTAACATGCAGTTATCCCACGTGTACAGGCCGTGGGTTATCACAGATACTATGTAACATGCCGTTATCCCACGTGTACAGGCCGTGGGTTATCACAGACACTATGTAACATGCAGTTATCCCACGTGTACAGGCCGTGGGTTATCACAGATACTATGTAACATGCAGTTATCCCACGTGTACAGGCCGTGGGTTATCACAGACACTATGTAACATGCCGTTATCCCACGTGTACAGGCCGTGGGTTATCACAGACACTATGTAACATGCAGTTATCCCACGTGTACAGGCCGTGTGATATCACAGACACTATGTAACATGCAGTTATTCCACGTGTACAGGCCGTGTGATATCACAGACACTATGTAACATGCAGTTATTCCACGTGTACAGGCCGTGTGATATCACAGACACTATGTAACATGCAGTTATTCCACGTGTACAGGCCGTGTGATATCACAGACACTATGTAACATGCAGTTATCCCACGTGTACAGGCCGTGGGTTATCACAGACACTATGTAACATGCCGTTATCACACGGTGTACAGGCCGTGGGTTATCACAGACACTATGTAACATGAAGTTATCCCACGTGTACAGGCCGTGGGTTATCACAGACACTATGTAACATGCAGTTATCCCACGTGTACAGGCCGTGGGTTATCATAGACACTATGTAACATGCAGTTATCACACGGTGTACAGGCCGTGGGTTATCATAGACACTATGTAACATGCAGTTATCACACGTGTACAGGCCGTGGGTTATCATAGACACTATGTAACATGCAGTTATCCCACGTGTACAGGCCGTGGGTTATCACAGACACTATGTAACATGCAGTTATCCCACGTGTACAGGCCGTGGGTTATCACAGACACTATGTAACATGCCTTTATCCCACGTGTACAGGCCGTGGGTTATCACAGACACTATGTAACATGCCGTTATCTCACGTGTACAGGCCGTGGGTTATCACAGACATTATGTAACATGCAGTTATCCCACGGTGTACAGGCCGTGGGTTATCACAGACACTATGTAACATGCAGTTATCACACGGTGTACAGGCCGTGGGTTATCACAGACACTATGTAACATGCAGTTATCCCACGTGTACAGGCCGTGGGTTATCACAGACACTATGTAACATGCCGTTATCCCACGTGTACAGGCCGTGGGTTATCACAGACACTATGTAACATGCAGTTATCCCACGTGTACAGGCCGTGGGTTATCACAGACACTATGTAACATGCCTTTATCCCACGTGTACAGGCCGTGGGTTATCACAGACATTATGTAACATGCAGTAATCACACGGTGTACAGGCCGTGGGTTATCACAGACATTATGTAACATGCAGTAATCACACGGTGTACAGGCCGTGGGTTATCACAGACACTATGTAACATGCAGTTATCAAACGGTGTACAGGCCGTGGGTTATCACAGACATTATGTAACATGCCGTTATCCCACGGTGTACAGGCCGTGTGATATCACAGACATTATGTAACATGCAGTTATCACACGGTGTACAGGCCGTGGGTTATCACAGACACTATGTAACATGCAGTAATCACACGGTGTACAGGCCGTGTGATATCACAGACACTATGTAACATGCCGTTATCCCACGTGTACAGGCCGTGTGATATCACAGACACTATGTAACATGCAGTTATCCCACGTGTACAGGCCGTGTGATATCACAGACATTATGTAACATGCAGTTATCACACGGTGTACAGGCCGTGGGTTATCACAGACACTATGTAACATGCAGTAATCACACGGTGTACAGGCCGTGTGATATCACAGACACTATGTAACATGCCGTTATCCCACGTGTACAGGCCGTGTGATATCACAGACACTATGTAACATGCAGTTATCCCACGTGTACAGGCCGTGGGTTATCACAGACACTATGTAACATGCCGTTATCCCACGTGTACAGGCCGTGGGTTATCACAGACACTATGTAACATGCAGTTATTCCACGTGTACAGGCCGTGGGTTATCACAGACACTATGTAACATGCAGTTATTCCACGTGTACAGGCCGTGGGTTATCACAGACACTATGTAACATGCCGTTATCACACGGTGTACAGGCCGTGGGTTATCACAGACACTATGTAACATGCCGTTATCACACGGTGTACAGGCCGTGGGTTATCACAGACACTATGTAACATGCAGTTATCCCACGTGTACAGGCCGTGGGTTATCACAGACACTATGTAACATGCCGTTATCCCACGTGTACAGGCCGTGGGTTATCACAGACACTATGTAACATGCCTTTATCCCACGTGTACAGGCCGTGGGTTATCACAGACACTATGTAACATGCCGTTATCCCACGTGTACAGGCCGTGTGATATCACAGACACTATGTAACATGCAGTTATTCCACGTGTACAGGCCGTGGGTTATCACAGACACTATGTAACATGCAGTTATCCCACGGTGTACAGGCCGTGGGTTATCACAGACACTATGTAACATGCAGTAATCACACGGTGTACAGGCCGTGTGATATCACAGACACTATGTAACATGCCGTTATCACACGTGTACAGGCCGTGGGTTATCACAGACACTATGTAACATGCAGTTATCACACGGTGTACAGGCCGTGGGTTATCACAGACACTATGTAACATGAAGTTATCCCACGTGTACAGGCCGTGGGTTATCATAGACACTATGTAACATGCAGTTATCACACGGTGTACAGGCCGTGGGTTATCATAGACACTATGTAACATGCAGTTATCACACGTGTACAGGCCGTGGGTTATCATAGACACTATGTAACATGCAGTTATCCCACGTGTACAGGCCGTGGGTTATCACAGACACTATGTAACATGCAGTTATCCCACGTGTACAGGCCGTGGGTTATCACAGACACTATGTAACATGCCTTTATCCCACGTGTACAGGCCGTGGGTTATCACAGACACTATGTAACATGCAGTTACCACACGTTGTACAGGCCGTGGGTTATCACAGACACTATGTAACATGCAGTTATCACACAGTGTACAGGCCGTGGGTTATCACAGACACTATGTAACATGCAGTTATCCCACGTGTACAGGCCGTGGGTTATCACAGACACTATGTAACATGCAGTTATCCCACGTGTACAGGCCGTGGGTTATCACAGACACTATGTAACATGCAGTTATCACACGGTGTACAGGCCGTGTGATATCACAGACACTATGTAACATGCCGTTATCCCACGTGTACAGGCCGTGTGATATCACAGACACTATGTAACATGCAGTTATTCCACGTGTACAGGCCGTGGGTTATCACAGACACTATGTAACATGCAGTTATCACACGGTGTACAGGCCGTGTGATATCACAGACACTATGTAACATGCCGTTATCCCACGTGTACAGGCCGTGTGATATCACAGACACTATGTAACATGCAGTTATTCCACGTGTACAGGCCGTGTGATATCACAGACACTATGTAACATGCAGTTATTCCACGTGTACAGGCCGTGGGTTATCACAGACACTATGTAACATGCCGTTATCACACGGTGTACAGGCCGTGGGTTATCACAGACACTATGTAACATGCAGTTATCCCACGTGTACAGGCCGTGTGATATCACAGACACTATGTAACATGAAGTTATCCCACGTGTACAGGCCGTGGGTTATCATAGACACTATGTAACATGCAGTTATCTCACGTGTACAGGCCGTGGGTTATCACAGACATTATGTAACATGCAGTTATCTCACGTGTACAGGCCGTGGGTTATCACAGACACTATGTAACATGCCGTTATCCCACGTGTACAGGCCGTGGGTTATCACAGACATTATGTAACATGCAGTTATCTCACGTGTACAGGCCGTGGGTTATCACAGACACTATGTAACATGCAGTTATCCCACGTGTACAGGCCGTGGGTTATCATAGACACTATGTAACATGCAGTTATCACACGGTGTACAGGCCGTGGGTTATCACAGACACTATGTAACATGCAGTTATCACACGGTGTACAGGCCGTGGGTTATCACAGACATTATGTAACATGCAGTTATCCCACGTGTACAGGCCGTGTGATATCACAGACACTATGTAACATGCCGTTATCCCACGTGTACAGGCCGTGGGTTATCACAGACACTATGTAACATGCCGTTATCCCACGTGTACAGGCCGTGGGTTATCACAGACACTATGTAACATGCCGTTATCCCACGTGTACAGGCCGTGGGTTATCACAGACACTATGTAACATGCAGTTATCACACGGTGTACAGGCCGTGTGATATCACAGACACTATGTAACATGCAGTTATCACACAGTGTACAGGCCGTGGGTTATCACAGACACTATGTAACATGAAGTTATCCCACGTGTACAGGCCGTGGGTTATCACAGACACTATGTAACATGCCGTTATCCCACGTGTACAGGCCGTGTGATATCACAGACACTATGTAACATGCAGTTATTCCACGTGTACAGGCCGTGAGTTATCACAGACACTATGTAACATGCAGTTATCACACAGTGTACAGGCCGTGGGTTATCACAGACACTATGTAACATGAAGTTATCCCACGTGTACAGGCCGTGTGATATCACAGACACTATGTAACATGCAGTTATCCCACGTGTACAGGCCGTGTGATATCACAGACACTATGTAACATGCAGTTATCCCACGTGTACAGGCCGTGGGTTATCACAGACACTATGTAACATGCAGTTATCCCACGTGTACAGGCCGTGGGTTATCACAGACATTATGTAACATGCAGTTATCCCACGTGTACAGGTCGTGGGTTATCACAGACACTATGTAACATGCAGTAATCACACGGTGTACAGGCCGTGGGTTATCACAGACACTATGTAACATGCAGTTATTCCACGTGTACAGGCCGTGGGTTATCACAGCCACTATGTAACATGCAGTTATCACACAGTGTACAGGCCGTGGGTTATCACAGACACTATGTAACATGAAGTTATCCCACGTGTACAGGCCGTGTGATATCACAGACACTATGTAACATGCAGTTATCCCACGTGTACAGGCCGTGTGATATCACAGACACTATGTAACATGCAGTTATCCCACGTGTACAGGCCGTGGGTTATCACAGACACTATGTAACATGCAGTTATCACACGGTGTACAGGCCGTGGGTTATCACAGACATTATGTAACATGCAGTTATCCCACGTGTACAGGTCGTGGGTTATCACAGACACTATGTAACATGCAGTTATCACACGGTGTACAGGCCGTGGGTTATCACAGACACTATGTAACATGCAGTTATCCCACGTGTACAGGCCGTGGATTATCACAGACATTATGTAACATGCAGTTATCACACGGTGTACAGGCCGTGGGTTATCACAGACACTACGTAACATGCAGTTATCACACGGTGTACAGGCCGTGGGTTATCACAGACACTATGTAACATGCAGTTATCCCACGTGTACAGGCCGTGGGTTATCACAGACACTATGTAACATGCAGTTATCCCACGTGTACAGGCCGTGGGTTATCACAGACATTATGTAACATGCAGTTATCACACGGTGTACAGGCCGTGGATTATCACAGACACTATGTAACATGCAGTTATCCCACGTGTACAGGCCGTGGGTTATCACAGACATTATGTAACATGCAGTAATCACACGGTGTACAGGCCGTGGGTTATCACAGACACTATGTAACATGCAGTTATCACACGGTGTACAGGCCGTGGGTTATCACAGACACTATGTAACATGCAGTAATCACACGGTGTACAGGCCATGGGTTATCACAGACACTATGTAACATGCAGTTATCCCACGTGTACAGGCCGTGGGTTATCACAGACACTATGTAACATGCCTTTATCCCACGTGTACAGGCCGTGGGTTATCACAGACACTATGTAACATGCAGTAATCACACGGTGTACAGGCCGTGGGTTATCACAGACACTATGTAACATGCAGTTATCACACGGTGTACAGGCCGTGGGTTATCACAGACATTATGTAACATGCAGTTATCCCACGTGTACAGGCCGTGGGTTATCACAGACACTATGTAACATGCCGTTATCCCACGTGTACAGGCCGTGGGTTATCACAGACACTATGTAACATGCAGTTATCACACGGTGTACAGGCCGTGGGTTATCACAGACATTATGTAACATGCAGTTATCCCACGTGTACAGGTCGTGGGTTATCACAGACACTATGTAACATGCCGTTATCCCACGTGTACAGGCCGTGTGATATCACAGACACTATGTAACATGCCGTTATCCCACGTGTACAGGCCGTGGGTTATCACAGACACTATGTAACATGCAGTTATCACACGGTGTACAGGCCGTGGGTTATCACAGACATTATGTAACATGCAGTTATCCCACGTGTACAGGTCGTGGGTTATCACAGACACTATGTAACATGCAGTTATCACACGGTGTACAGGCCGTGGGTTATCACAGACATTATGTAACATGCAGTTATCACACGGTGTACAGGCCGTGGGTTATCATAGACACTATGTAACATGCAGTTATCACACGTGTACAGGCCGTGGGTTATCATAGACACTATGTAACATGCAGTTATCCCACGTGTACAGGCCGTGGGTTATCACAGACACTATGTAACATGCAGTTATCCCACGTGTACAGGCCGTGGGTTATCACAGACACTATGTAACATGCCTTTATCCCACGTGTACAGGCCGTGGGTTATCACAGACACTATGTAACATGCCGTTATCTCACGTGTACAGGCCGTGGGTTATCACTGACATTATGTAACATGCAGTTATCCCACGGTGTACAGGCCGTGGGTTATCACAGACACTATGTAACATGCAGTTATCACACGGTGTACAGGCCGTGGGTTATCACAGACACTATGTAACATGCAGTTATCCCACGTGTACAGGCCGTGGGTTATCACAGACACTATGTAACATGCCGTTATCCCACGTGTACAGGCCGTGGGTTATCACAGACACTATGTAACATGCAGTTATCCCACGTGTACAGGCCGTGGGTTATCACAGACACTATGTAACATGCCTTTATCCCACGTGTACAGGCCGTGGGTTATCACAGACATTATGTAACATGCAGTAATCACACGGTGTACAGGCCGTGGGTTATCACAGACATTATGTAACATGCAGTAATCACACGGTGTACAGGCCGTGGGTTATCACAGACACTATGTAACATGCAGTTATCACACGGTGTACAGGCCGTAGGTTATCACAGACACTATGTAACATGCAGTTATCCCACGTGTACAGGCCGTGTGATATCACAGACATTATGTAACATGCAGTTATCACACGGTGTACAGGCCGTGTGATATCACAGACACTATGTAACATGCCGTTATCCCACGTGTACAGGCCGTGTGATATCACAGACACTATGTAACATGCAGTTATCCCACGTGTACAGGCCGTGGGTTATCACAGACACTATGTAACATGCAGTTATTCCACGTGTACAGGCCGTGGGTTATCACAGACACTATGTAACATGCAGTTATTCCACGTGTACAGGCCGTGGGTTATCACAGACACTATGTAACATGCCGTTATCACACGGTGTACAGGCCGTGGGTTATCACAGACACTATGTAACATGCCGTTATCCCACGTGTACAGGCCGTGGGTTATCACAGACACTATGTAACATGCCGTTATCCCACGTGTACAGGCCGTGGGTTATCACAGACACTATGTAACATGCCTTTATCCCACGTGTACAGGCCGTGGGTTATCACAGACACTATGTAACATGCCGTTATCCCACGTGTACAGGCCGTGTGATATCACAGACACTATGTAACATGCAGTTATCCCACGGTGTACAGGCCGTGGGTTATCACAGACACTATGTAACATGCAGTAATCACACGGTGTACAGGCCGTGTGATATCACAGACACTATGTAACATGCCGTTATCCCACGTGTACAGGCCGTGGGTTATCACAGACACTATGTAACATGCAGTTATCACACGGTGTACAGGCCGTGGGTTATCACAGACACTATGTAACATGAAGTTATCCCACGTGTACAGGCCGTGGGTTATCATAGACACTATGTAACATGCAGTTATCACACGGTGTACAGGCCGTGGGTTATCATAGACACTATGTAACATGCAGTTATCACATGTGTACAGGCCGTGGGTTATCATAGACACTATGTAACATGCAGTTATCCCACGTGTACAGGCCGTGGGTTATCACAGACACTATGTAACATGCAGTTATCCCACGTGTACAGGCCGTGGGTTATCACAGACACTATGTAACATGCCTTTATCCCACGTGTACAGGCCGTGGGTTATCACAGACACTATGTAACATGCAGTTACCACACGTTGTACAGGCCGTGGGTTATCACAGACACTATGTAACATGCAGTTATCACACAGTGTACAGGCCGTGGGTTATCACAGACACTATGTAACATGCAGTTATCCCACGTGTACAGGCCGTGGGTTATCACAGACACTATGTAACATGCAGTTATCCCACGTGTACAGGCCGTGGGTTATCACAGACACTATGTAACATGCAGTTATCACACGGTGTACAGGCCGTGTGATATCACAGACACTATGTAACATGCCGTTATCCCACGTGTACAGGCCGTGTGATATCACAGACACTATGTAACATGCAGTTATTCCACGTGTACAGGCCGTGTGATATCACAGACACTATGTAACATGCAGTTATTCCACGTGTACAGGCCGTGGGTTATCACAGACACTATGTAACATGCCGTTATCACACGGTGTACAGGCCGTGGGTTATCACAGACACTATGTAACATGCAGTTATCCCACGTGTACAGGCCGTGTGATATCACAGACACTATGTAACATGAAGTTATCCCACGTGTACAGGCCGTGGGTTATCATAGACACTATGTAACATGCCGTTATCCCACGTGTACAGGCCGTGGGTTATCACAGACACTATGTAACATGCAGTTATCCCACGTGTACAGGCCGTGTGATATCACAGACACTATGTACCATGCAGTTATCCCACGTGTACAGGCCGTGGGTTATCATAGACACTATGTAACATGCAGTTATCTCACGTGTACAGGCCGTGGGTTATCACAGACATTATGTAACATGCAGTTATCTCACGTGTACAGGCCGTGGGTTATCACAGACACTATGTAACATGCCGTTATCCCACGTGTACAGGCCGTGGGTTATCACAGACATTATGTAACATGCAGTTATCTCACGTGTACAGGCCGTGGGTTATCACAGACACTATGTAACATGCAGTTATCCCACGTGTACAGGCCGTGGGTTATCATAGACACTATGTAACATGCAGTTATCACACGGTGTACAGGCCGTGGGTTATCACAGACACTATGTAACATGCAGTTATCACACAGTGTACAGGCCGTGGGTTATCACAGACACTATGTAACATGCAGTTATCCCACGTGTACAGGCCGTGGGTTATCACAGACACTATGTAACATGCAGTTATCCCACGTGTACAGGCCGTGGGTTATCACAGACACTATGTAACATGCAGTTATCACACGGTGTACAGGCCGTGTGATATCACAGACACTATGTAACATGCAGTTATCCCACGTGTACAGGCCGTGGGTTATCACAGACATTATGTAACATGCCGTTATCACACGGTGTACAGGCCGTGGGTTATCACAGACACTATGTAACATGCAGTTATCACACGGTGTACAGGCCGTGGGTTATCACAGACATTATGTAACATGCAGTTATCCCACGTGTACAGGCCGTATGATATCACAGACACTATGTAACATGCCGTTATCCCACGTGTACAGGCCGTGGGTTATCACAGACACTATGTAACATGCCGTTATCCCACGTGTACAGGCCGTGGGTTATCACAGACACTATGTAACATGTCGTTATCCCACGTGTACAGGCCGTGGGTTATCACAGACACTATGTAACATGCAGTTATCACACGGTGTACAGGCCGTGTGATATCACAGACACTATGTAACATGCAGTTATCACACAGTGTACAGGCCGTGTGATATCACAGACACTATGTAACATGCAGTTATTCCACGTGTACAGGCCGTGGGTTATCACAGACACTATGTAACATGCCGTTATCCCACGTGTACAGGCCGTGTGATATCACAGACACTATGTAACATGCAGTTATTCCACGTGTACAGGCCGTGGGTTATCACAGACACTATGTAACATGCAGTTATCACACAGTGTACAGGCCGTGGGTTATCACAGACACTATGTAACATGAAGTTATCCCACGTGTACAGGCCGTGTGATATCACAGACACTATGTAACATGCAGTTATCCCACGTGTACAGGCCGTGTGATATCACAGACACTATGTAACATGCAGTTATCCCACGTGTACAGGCCGTGGGTTATCACAGACACTATGTAACATGCAGTTATCCCACGTGTACAGGCCGTGGGTTATCACAGACATTATGTAACATGCAGTTATCCCACGTGTACAGGTCGTGGGTTATCACAGACACTATGTAACATGCAGTAATCACACGGTGTACAGGCCGTGGGTTATCACAGACACTATGTAACATGCAGTTATTCCACGTGTACAGGCCGTGGGTTATCACAGACACTATGTAACATGCAGTTATCACACAGTGTACAGGCCGTGGGTTATCACAGACACTATGTAACATGAAGTTATCCCACGTGTACAGGCCGTGTGATATCACAGACACTATGTAACATGCAGTTATCCCACGTGTACAGGCCGTGTGATATCACAGACACTATGTAACATGCAGTTATCCCACGTGTACAGGCCGTGGGTTATCACAGACACTATGTAACATGCAGTTATCACACGGTGTACAGGCCGTGGGTTATCACAGACATTATGTAACATGCAGTTATCACACGGTGTACAGGCCGTGGGTTATCACAGACACTACGTAACATGCAGTTATCACACGGTGTACAGGCCGTGGGTTATCACAGACACTATGTAACATGCAGTTATCCCACGTGTACAGGCCGTGGGTTATCACAGACATTATGTAACATGCAGTTATCACACGGTGTACAGGCCGTGGATTATCACAGACACTATGTAACATGCAGTTATCCCACGTGTACAGGCCGTGGGTTATCACAGACATTATGTAACATGCAGTAATCACACGGTGTACAGGCCATGGGTTATCACAGACACTATGTAACATGCAGTTATCACACGGTGTACAGGCCGTGGGTTATCACAGACACTATGTAACATGCAGTAATCACACGGTGTACAGGCCATGGGTTATCACAGACACTATGTAACATGCAGTTATCCCACGTGTACAGGCCGTGGGTTATCACAGACACTATGTAACATGCCTTTATCCCACGTGTACAGGCCGTGGGTTATCACAGACACTATGTAACATGCAGTAATCACACGGTGTACAGGCCGTGGGTTATCACAGACACTATGTAACATGCAGTTATCACACGGTGTACAGGCCGTGGGTTATCACAGACATTATGTAACATGCAGTTATCCCACGTGTACAGGCCGTGGGTTATCACAGACACTATGTAACATGCCGTTATCCCACGTGTACAGGCCGTGGGTTATCACAGACACTATGTAACATGCAGTTATCACACGGTGTACAGGCCGTGGGTTATCACAGACATTATGTAACATGCAGTTATCCCACGTGTACAGGTCGTGGGTTATCACAGACACTATGTAACATGCCGTTATCCCACGTGTACAGGCCGTGTGATATCACAGACACTATGTAACATGCCGTTATCCCACGTGTACAGGCCGTGGGTTATCACAGACACTATGTAACATGCAGTTATCACACGGTGTACAGGCCGTGGGTTATCACAGACATTATGTAACATGCAGTTATCCCACGTGTACAGGTCGTGGGTTATCACAGACACTATGTAACATGCAGTTATCACACGGTGTACAGGCCGTGGGTTATCACAGACACTATGTAACATGCAGTTATCCCACGTGTACAGGCCGTGGATTATCACAGACATTATGTAACATGCAGTTATCACACGGTGTACAGGCCGTGGGTTATCACAGACACTACGTAACATGCAGTTATCACACGGTGTACAGGCCGTGGGTTATCACAGACACTATGTAACATGCAGTTATCCCACGTGTACAGGCCGTGGATTATCACAGACACTATGTAACATGCAGTTATCCCACGGTGTACAGGCCGTGGGTTATCACAGACACTACGTAACATGCAGTAATCACACGGTGTACAGGCCGTGGGTTATCACAGACACTATGTAACATGCAGTTATCACACGGTGTACAGGCCGTGGGTTATCACAGACACTATGTAACATGCAGTAATCACACGGTGTACAGGCCATGGGTTATCACAGACACTATGTAACATGCAGTTATCCCACGTGTACAGGCCGTGTGATATCACAGACATTATGTAACATGCAGTTATCACACGGTGTACAGGCCGTGGGTTATCACAGACACTATGTAACATGCAGTAATCACACGGTGTACAGGCCGTGGGTTATCACAGACACTATGTAACATGCAGTTATCACATGGTGTACAGGCCGTGGGTTATCACAGACATTATGTAACATGCAGTTATCACACGGTGTACAGGCCGTGGGTTATCACAGACACTATGTAACATGCAGTAATCACACGGTGTACAGGCCGTGTGATATCACAGACACTATGTAACATGCCGTTATCCCACGTGTACAGGCCGTGTGATATCACAGACACTATGTAACATGCCGTTATCCCACGTGTACAGGCCGTGTGATATCACAGACATTATGTAACATGCAGTTATCACACGGTGTACAGGCCGTGGGTTATCACAGACACTATGTAACATGCAGTTATCACACGGTGTACAGGCCGTGGGTTATCACAGACATTATGTAACATGCAGTTATCACACGGTGTACAGGCCGTGTGATATCACAGACACTATGTAACATGAAGTTATCCCACGTGTACAGGCCGTGGGTTATCACAGACACTATGTAACATGAAGTTATCCCACGTGTACAGGCCGTGGATTATCACAGACATTATGTAACATGCAGTTATCACACGGTGTACAGGCCGTGGATTATCACAGACACTATGTAACATGCAGTTATCACACGGTGTACAGGCCGTGGGTTATCACAGACACTATGTAACATGCAGTTATCCCACGTGTACAGGCCGTGGGTTATCACAGACATTATGTAACATGCCGTTATCCCACGTGTACAGGCCGTGGGTTATCACAGACATTATGTAACATGCAGTTATCACACGGTGTACAGGCCGTGGGTTATCACAGACATTATGTAACATGCAGTTATCACACAGTGTACAGGCCGTGTGATATCACAGACACTATGTAACATGCAGTTATCCCACGTGAACAGGCCGTGGGTTATCACAGACACTATGTAACATGCCGTTATCACATGATGTAAGACATGCAGATGAGCATACAGTTGTATATATGTATATATATGTGTGTATATATATATAGTTGCATGATGAAGCCACTGTACAAATGAATGGGTGAAGGGTGGGTATCGGGCCAGGGTGGCTTAACCCCTTAATTAACTTTGCGGTTATTATCCGATAAGGTGATTAAGGGGTTAATTGATATCTGAATGTAATTGCAATGTATTGGCTATGTATTTTGTGGGCAACGGAAGACAAGGATTTTGCTGGCGATGGGGTCTTCTTATTGATGAGGTCAGTAGTACTTTATTTATCCCTATCTGGATAATAGTTATTTTGCACATTATTGTACTGTAGGTGTTGGGGGGGGGGGGGGATTGATGTATTGAATGTATAGGTCAGGTTTATTTATTTTACATTCAGGGTTTGTTCCTTTTGGTTCTGTGTGAGACCTCTGCGGTATCCTCGGGTATCTCACAGGTATCAGGCTGCGTGGTCCACGGGGGACACCTGCGGGGAAGAACCGGTGGCCCCACATCTGTGGGGGCACCGCTGGCCCATAGTGCCAACCCTGTGGGAACCACCCGAGGCCCCGCAGACACCTGTGGGTTTGACCCGGGGCTCTCAGACATCCGCGGGCCTACCGTGGGGACCCAATTGTGGCCCACGGTGACCCGCGGAGACCACCTGAGGGCCATGGTGCCTGGTGGGACCCACCAACAGGCCTCCAGAACCTGTATGAAACAAGTTGCTGGTAACCTGTAGGTCTATCAGGTGACCCGTCAGGCCCACCGGGGACTCGCGTGGGCCTGGGGTATGAACCCTGTATGTAAAAAGATAAATCATGTATTTTTTGGGGGCGGGGGGCACAGGGGGTGGGTAATGTATTTAATAAATAGAATGATGTGTATTGTGGGGCAGTGTATTGTTTTTATTGTGGGTACTGAGGGTGGGGGGAAGGGGTATTGGCCCCAAGGGTATGTGGGTAGGCCTCCCGGCTGGGTAGTGAGTGAGGGTGGTTAGGCCTCACGGGTGGAGGGGTTAGTGGGGGAGGGTATGTAGGCCTCCTGAGTGGTGGGTGAGGGTGGGTTAACCCCTTAATGACTGTAGCTGTTAATAACCGCTATGGTGATTAAGGGGTTAGGGGACATTACATTGGGTGTTTTTATTCTTGTTTCTGTTTTGCTGCATCGGAGGGGGCATGGACGGTGATGAAGATGAGGATGGCCTTCATCGTGGCAGCCGGACAAGGGTGAGTGCTATATGTATTTAATGTATTTATTGTTCTTTATGTATTTTAAATGGACAAATGCACTATTATCCATTTGTGGATAATAGTAATTTTGCCCATTACTGTATTATGCCTTACCCCCTTCATTGCCTTAGCGGCTATCCGCTATGGTAATGAAGCAGCATTAATGTATTTTAATAATATTGTGCGGAAGCGGGGGGTCCCCTGAGCTAAACCGCATTGATTTGTGGCTCAGGGACCCCCTGCTTCCCGAGTTACAGGCCCCGGTCGCGACGTGTGCTCTATAAAGATGGCGGCGACACTGGCACCCGATGCCCCTTACTGGGGCCTGTAACTCGGGAAGCAGGGGGTCCCTGAGCCAAAAATCGATGCGGTTCAGCTCAGGGGACCCCCTGCTCCCGCACTATATTATTAAAAATACATTAAGGCTGCTTAATTACCATAGCGGATAGCCGCTAAGGTAAGGAATGATTGTTTATTTATATGTGTGATTTACTCATAGTGTAGATGTGCAGAGGGTCTGCACTGCTTTGGTTTTAGGTCCGGGGACCCCCTGCTTCCCGAGATACAGGCATCTTTAGGGGGTGCCGGTATCCCTCTGCTTTGTTTACATTCCGCGGTCACGTGATCGGGACATTTAAATGCAGAGGGATACCGGCACCTCATAAGGGGGCCTGTATCTCGGGAAGCAGGGGTCCCCGGACCTGAAACCAATGCGGTTCAGCTCCGGAGACCCCCTGCACATGTACACTATGAGTAAAAGTTGTTTTGATACCTTTTTATTTTGCAAATGTTTGCGCAGAGAGATCTGCGGGTCTCTCTCTGCTGCAAACACATATCGGCAGAAACGGCCTATCGCCAGGCTATCGGGAGCCAGGCTTTTTTCTCACCGGCTCATCTGCATTTTGCTTTCGCAGTGATTCGCCAGGGATTCGGCAGGGATTCGGCAGGGATTCGGCCCTTACTGAATACTGCGAGGGCAAATCGCCAAAATCATGCCGAAAGGGAGCACTTGGCGAATGCATTTTTTCGGCGCTTAGTGCATTAGGCCCTAAGTCTGGTAGTTCCCTCTTCCTCCAGTAAGACATGATTGCTCACCTGGTCCCAGCCACAACATGGGCTCAAAGCTTGTTAGAGTCTCTTTCCAAGACCTGGAATGGCCCATTCAGCAGACGGGACCAGGGATAAAAGATACCCCCAATACCCCCTGGGCTAGTTTGTGGACCTTGGACCAAACATGGACCACCTGAGAAGACCCCCACATGTGCAGGAGGTCCGCCTGTTTCCCGCATCCTATAAAGGATTTGATGTGCACAGAGCTTTCACACCCAGCCTCGAATATGTCCTTGAAATGAATGATCTGGCTGCATTGTGTGTTTTTTCTTTCCTTCTTGTGAATACATTTTCACTACTCTATATTTTGACTTTCCTGGGTGCATTTTTACCTCACTTTTTGTTATCAAATTGATAAAGTCTTGGCTGGGCTCGCACAAGAAGAACATTTTATTAATTAAGAAGTCATATCTGTCCTCTATCAATTAATACCATGCAGTAAAATGTGGGACAGAGAACAGAGTTAGTGTAATTAGACCTAAAGATATTGGTATTATAATCAGGATATAAACATAATCACCGTTTATTATCTTCAGCTGATTAACCACTTCCCTGCCAGGGATGCCTGCAGCACATTGCAAACCATTAACCCCTCATTTCTCCTTATGAGATATTAGATAATGTGTCACTGGGGTTTTTTGTTTGCCTTTCTCTGGATCAATATACTGTAAATACAAATATAGGATAAAGTATCTGTCGTATAAATGTAGCATTAGTTGTACCTGATGAACGTATGTCTTTTTTCAACCTCATCTACTATGTAACACTATATAATTGTGTAACTATGTAACACTATACAGTATAACTACGTAACACTACGTAACACTATGTAACACTGTAACTCCCTACGCTGCCTTGTTCTGTATTTCCTGGTGATCTCCTTTGCTCCCCCTGCTGGGCTCAGTCACTAAACTTTATTGGTTTGGAATGACAATGTTTTTAAAGCTGCAGTTCAGTCTTTTTTTTTTTTTTTTTTTACATATATTTTTTTACTTCAATAGTTTCATGTGTGCAATCTCTAATTACCTAAAGAACAGTATAGCTGCAGGTCAATTCGTTTTCCATGTATTGATAGGTCGAAATTTGGTGACATATTAAAAGCTGGCATTTGTTTATAATCTGCTTGACTGGCAGTGGAAGCTCATGAATATTCATGAGCACTCCTGCACTGACATGTGCTAGAGGGAGGGCAGGGCTGACAAAGGGGTGTGCCACAGCTTGTGACAGGACATGAAGGGGCAGTGCCTAAGCAAATGGCTGTTAAAATAGAATACAAGAAAATTGTTCTTTCAAAGTTGTTTTTTTAAAAACAGAAAATACTAAAAGTATTTTTTCTTACTACAGAACTGATTTATTAAAAAAAACACACATGCAGGATATTGACTGAACTGCAGCTTTAAATAGATATTTGATATATATGATTTGGGGGATGTTATGCAGCCATTGTAATCCCAGACCCCACAGGGCTCAGGATTAAACAAAGAAAATACAAAATAAGAAATGGGTTTAAGGGAGTGGGAGTTATAGATTTGGGGTCAGATAGCTCAGATTGCTGCTTTAATCTGCTGATTAACCCTTTGAATGACAGAGGGGTCATGACACCAAGGTGCCACAGAGTGCGCTCCCGACATAATCCCGGAGTTACTGATACATGGGTGGGGCTCAGTGCTGGGGGCGGGGCTCAGTGCTGGGGGCGGGGCTCAGTGCTGGGGGTGGGGCTCAGTGCCAGGGGCGGGGCTCAGTGCCGGGGGCGGGGCTCAGTGCTGGGGGTGGGGCTCAGTGCTGGGAGTGGGGCTCAGTGCTGGGGGTGGGGCTCAGTACTGGGGGTGGGGCTCAGTGCCGGGGGTGGGGCTCAGTGATGGGGGTGGGGCTCAGTGCTGGGGGTGGGGCTCAGTGCTGGGGGTGGGGCTCAGTACCGGGGGTGGGGCTCAGTGCCGGGGGTGGGGCTCAGTGATGGGGGTGGGGCTCAGTGCCGGGGGTGGGGCTCAGTGCCGGGGGTGGTGCTCAGTGCTTGTGGGGTGGGGCTCAGTGCCGGGGGTGGGGCTCAGTGCTTGTGGGGTGGGGCTCAGTGCTTGTGGGGTGGGGCTCAGTGCCGGGGTTGGGGCTCAGTGCCGGGGGTGGGGCTCAGTGCCGGGGGTGGGGCTCAGTGCTGGGAGTGGGGCTCAGTGCTGGGGGTGGGGCTCAGTACTGGGGGTGGGGCTCAGTGCCGGGGGTGGGGCTCAGTGATGGGGGTGGGGCTCAGTGCTGGGGGTGGGGCTCAGTGCTGGGGGTGGGGCTCAGTACCGGGGGTGGGGCTCAGTGCCGGGGGTGGGGCTCAGTGATGGGGGTGGGGCTCAGTGCCGGGGGTGGGGCTCAGTGCCGGGGGTGGTGCTCAGTGCTTGTGGGGTGGGGCTCAGTGCCGGGGGTGGGGCTCAGTGCTTGTGGGGTGGGGCTCAGTGCTTGTGGGGTGGGGCTCAGTGCCGGGGTTGGGGCTCAGTGCCGGGGTTGGGGCTCAGTGCCGGGGGTGGGGCTCAGTGCCGGGGGTGGGGCTCAGTGCCGGGGGTGGGGCTCAGTGCCGGGGGTGGGGCTCAGTGCCGGGGGTGTGGCTCAGTGCCGGGGGTGGGACTCAGTACCGGGGGTGGGACTCAGTACCGGGGGTGGGGCTCAGTGCCGGAGGTGGGGCTCAGTGCCGGGGGTGGGGCTCAGTGCCAGGGGTGGGGCTCAGTGCCAGGGGTGGGGCTCAGTGCCAGGGGTGGGGCTCAGTACCGGGGGTGGGACTCAGTGATGGGGGTGGGGCTCAGTGCCGGGGGTGGGGCTCAGTGCTGGGGGTGGGACTCAGTGATGGAGGTGGGGCTCAGTGCCGGGGGTGGGGCTCAGTGCTGGGGGTGGGGCTCTGTGCCGGGGGTGGGGCTCAGTGCCGGGGGTGGGGCTCAGTGCCGGGGGTGGGGCTCAGTACCGGGGGTGGGGCTCAGTACCGGGGGTGGGGCTCAGTACCGGGGGTGGGGCTCAGTGCCGGGGGTGGGGCTCAGTGCCGGGGGTGGGGCTCAGTGATGGGGGTGGGGCTCAGTGCCGGGGGTGGGGCTCAGTGCCGGGGGTGGTGCTCAGTGCTTGTGGGGTGGGGTCAGTGCTGGGGGTGGGGCTCAGTGCTTGTGGGGTGGGGCTCAGTGCTGGGGTTGGGGCTCAGTGCCGGGGGTGGGGCTCAGTGCCGGGGGTGGGGCTCAGTGCCGGGGGTGGGGCTCAGTGCCGGGGGTGGGGCTCAGTGCCGGGGGTGGGACTCAGTGCCGGGGGTGGGGCTCAGTGCCGGGGGTGGGGCTCAGTGCCGGGGGTGGGGCTCAGTGCCGGGGGTGGGGCTCAGTGCTGGGGGTGGGACTCAGTGATGGAGGTGGGGCTCAGTGCCGGGGGTGGGGCTCAGTGCCGGGGGTGGGGCTCAGTGCCGGGGGTGGGGCTCTGTGCCGGGGGTGGGGCTCTGTGCCGGGGGTGGGGCTCTGTGCCGGGGGTGGGGCTCTGTGCCGCTGGTGGGGCTCTGTGCCGGGGGTGGGGCTCAGTGCCGGGGGTGGGGCTCAGTGCCGGGGGTGGGGCTCTGTGCCGGGGGTGGGGCTCAGTGCCGGGGGTGGGGCTCAGTGCCGGGGGTGGGGCTCAGTGCTGGGGGTGGGGCTCAGTGCTAGGGGTGGGGCTCAGTGCTAGGGGTGGGACTCAGTGATGGGGGTGGGGCTCAGTGCCGGGGGTGGGGCTCAGTGCCAGGGGTGGGGCTCAGTGCTGGGGGTGCGGCTCAGTGCCGGGCATGGGGCTTAGTGCTGGGGGTGGGGCTCAGGGCTGGGGGTGGGGCTCAGGGTCGGGGTGCGGCCCAGGGCTGGGGCTCAGTTCTGGGGGCGGGGCTCAGGGCTGGGGGTGGGGCTCAGTGCCGGGGGCGGGACTCAGTGCCAGGGGCGGGGCTCAGGCTGGGGGCGGGGCTCATTAATGGGGGCAGGGGGAGATTTCCGTGCCCCATGACACTTGATATGCCCTTATCCCCATGAATGAAGCTGGGAGCTCTTGTTTCTGTCAGCACCATACTGTATTATAATTGTGTAGCCATGTATCCTCTTGGCTACTAATCTGCCCTGTCTAACACATAAGCCGTGGTACCAGTGCAGGCAGTGTTAGGGTTAATCTGGGGTTTCCCCTGCGATAAGCAGCTCCCTTGAGTGACAGGGTGGGTGGACTTAAGGCTGGTGTGCTGCCCTATCACTGGCTCAGACCTAAGACCTTTCTCCTGGATACAAAAGGGGCTGCAGATCCAAATTCTAGGAGTTCTGAGTGTTGGAGAGACCCTCTCCCCCAGGGGAATGGGATACTACCCCTTATTCTGCCAGGGAATAAGGGAGCTAAGGAGAGACCTTTGTGGCCTCAAGCTCCTTGGGTTGAGTCCAGGGACCCTGGGAAGAAGTGTACCTGCTGTACGCTGTTGAAGAATAAAGACAGTTCCTGTTTTATACTCCTGAGAGTGCAGTTAAGCAGGAGAGAGTACCGGAGGGTTTTCCTGCAGGGACTGCACTCAGTTCTGCTGGGACCTGCGGGGAATGGAGGCGCTGCACCGAGTGAAGAACTGAGAGGAACCGTAAAGCCAGTCCTGTTCGTCCCCAACTAACACTGGCCTATCCTGTAAGCCTAGCAGGTGAGCAGCACAACAACGCAGGTAAGGCTAAGGCCCCGGTCTCTCCGCTGTAACGCGCGCCCGTGCTTTTGGCGGCGCGTTCAGCCGATTCCCCGGTCTGCAGCTCACTGCAGGAGGAGAGACCGGGGGGGGGGGAGGGGGAGGGCGTGGCGGAGGAGTGACGGGGGCGCGGCCATGACGTCACCCGGCAGGTTCGCCCTCATTGGCTGAACCGCCGGGGGGCGTGCCTAATCGCTCGACGCGAGTCCTGCTCTCAATTCTATTGGGAGCAGGAGTAGCTCTCGCGCGAGCGCTGCGGCCCCCCCTCGCAGCGGGCCCGGCGCCATTGCGGGGAGGGCTCTCGTGCGAGCAGCGTCCGCCACAGCGGATGCTGTAGTAGGCAGCGGGGGCAAGGCCTAACAGTGAGATCCCCCAGAACGTTGGGGAGGGGGGAGGGGAACACCTGTTACATATGCAATACATTCAATAATATAAGGGATCCAGCAGTTGCAAACACATTATATAGCCGTGTGCGCCGATATCGGGGATCGGTAAAATAAATATTCTGTTGCTTTATCAATAATTAATATCTCGGCGCATCGGAATGTGAGTGTGAGCAGTGCTACAAAGTGTGTTACCAGCCGCATAGCACGCAGAAGGGAGGGGGATCCTGCAACATGTAATATCTCACTGTACTGAAATCCCGGGGACAGAGCTTCCTGACAGGCTCTGAATTATTAATAACATCCTTTAGAATCGCTCTGCACTTTAATGATAAATCCAAAGGAAAAACTACTTCCTGCGCCGCTTTACTCGAAAAACCGTCTCTTCAAATATGTATCAAATATGTATCAAATATGTATCAAATATGTATCACTCTCTGCTCTGCCGGGGCAGGAAACGAAGCCACAGGGGTTTTATTTCTGAAGCAGAGATACCCTGCCCATGTGTAGGGACTGGGGGGTGGGACTCAGTGCTGGGGGAGTACCGGGGGTGGGGCTCAGTGCTGGGGGTGGGGCTCAGTGCTGGGGGAGTACCGGGGGCGGGGCTCAGTGCTGGGGGAGTACCGGGGGCGGGGCTCAGTGCTGGGGGAGTACCGGGGGTGGGGCTCAGTGCTGGGGGTGGGGCTCAGTGCTGGGGGTGGGGCTCAGTGCTGGGGGAGTACCGGGGGCGGGGCTCAGTGCTGGGGGAGTACCGGGGGTGGGGCTCAGTGCTGGGGGAGTACCGGGGGTGGGGCTCAGTGCTGGGGGTGGGGCTCAGTGTTTGGAGGGTGAGGCTCAGTGCTTGTGCAGTGGGGCTCAGTGCTTGGGGGTGGGGTTCAGTGCTTGGGGGGTGGGGCTCAGTGCTGGGGGTGGGGCTCAGTGTTTGGAGGGTGGGGCTCAGTGTTTGGAGGGTGGGGTTCAGTGCTTGGGGGGTGGGGTTCAGTGCTTGGGGGGTGGGGCTCAGTGCTGGGGGTGGGGTCAGTGCTGTGGGTGGGGCTCAGTGTTTGGAGGGTGGGGCTCAGTGCTGGGGGTGGGGCTCACTGCCAGGGGTGAGACTCAGCACTGATTTAGATCACCAGCGGCATTTACTGAAAATCCTATACAAGTTTATGGGTGCGAGAGTAGAGACGGGCGGATTTGGATCCGCAGCGGATCGGTCGGTTCCTTTGGATCCGCAGCGGATCGGTCGGTTCCTTTGCTGCGCTGATTTCCACAGATCAATCCCATTGTTGCCAATTCGTTTCGCGGATTCCGTTGACGATTTTTTTAAGAATCCGCAGATTGTATCTGATCGCAGTTCCGGAGGAATCCGCGCGGATTAAAACCAACCAAATCTGTTTGCGGCTTTTAGACCGTGAAACGGATTCTGGAGGAAAAATCCACGAAAATCCAGGACACAGATTTTGGACCATCTCTGTGCGGGAGACTTTCAGTCGCCTCAGTGGTGATTTGCTGTATAGGTTTTTCTCTATACAATGGTTGTGCATGTCTTCTGTACAATATGCCCATTGAGACGCAGCTTTACAATGTATTGTATAGGGCCCCTCGAGTTTAAAGATTTAGTGATGCGAGCTCCTGGGGGGAGGAGGTGATGCGAGCTCCTGGGGGGAGGTGATGTGAGCTACAGGGGGGTGGTGATGTGAGGTACAAGGGGGGTGGTGATGTGAGGTACAAGGGGGGTGGTGATGTGAGGTACAAGGGGGGTGGTGATGTGAGCTACAGGGGGAAGGTGATGTGAGGTACAAGGGGGGAGGTGATGTGAGGTACAAGGGGGGGAGGTGATGTGAGGTACAAGGGGGGGAGGTGATGTGATGTGATGTACAAGGGTGTGTGTGTGTGTTGCATTTTATATGTGTGTGTGTGTGTGTTGCATTTTGTGTGTGTGGGAGTGGTGGTAATTATTGAGGGGGAGATTGAGGGAGGGAGATTGAATGAAAAGGGGGGTAATTAAGTGGTAACGGAGAGAGTGGGCAGAAGGGGGTGGGGGAGAGTGAGAGAAAGACATGTGGAGAGGGCAAAATACAGGATGTGGCTCACGAGGGTGTGAACGGCGGGGGCTCGTAAGGCCACCGACACGTGGGGGGGCGCGGGCTAAACTCTGGGCCCCATGAAATCTGTCGGCGGCCCTGGGTTAATATTTAGTGTTTTTTTATAATTATATAGAAGGTACCAAGACCGATGAAATAAATATATCATAATCTAATTCTGAGCAGAACTGCAGACTGTTACCGGATTCCTTTCTCTGTATGTGTTTCGCCGACAAAATGTAAAGAAAAGATTCAGTATTTATTTATCTCAGAAAGCAGAACGTTTTCACAGAAAGTGTCCATAGAAAACATTGTTATTCCATTAAAAAAATGTATCACAAGAAACAGATCATCTGATAACATGGGACTTTCATTCCTGCGGGAGACGCCGATACATTTCCTGCTCCATAGCTGCGTCTTATGTAAGTCTCCAGATCAGTCCCAAACCTCCCCTACTGATCTCAGGGGGGTGGGAAAGATTTACAACCATTTCAGGTTGTACAAAAAGCTTGAGACAAGCTTTACAGAGCTGAAGGCAAGGACCTCCAAGGTAGTATATTCTGAAATACTACCAGTGCCATGCGCTACCGCAGGGAGACTGTCAGAGATCAGGGAGGCTAATGCATGGCTAAGAAAGTGGTGCAGGAAGGAGGGTTTGGGTTTTTAGAGCACTGGGACTCCTTTTCTGAGAGGTGCCATCTTTATTCTAGGGACGGATTGCACCTCAATGAAGAGGGATCGTCTGTGCTGGGGGGGAGAATGCTAAAAAGGTTGGAGGAGATTTTAAACAGTAAATTCTTTGTCTTTCTGGGGAGTTCCTTGCTGAGCAAAGCGTGCAATAAAACAGTAGTTATAAGACCCTCTTCTTTAATGCACAATAGATTCTGTAATATAATGGCAGCTTATGTTCATGTTGTGAATGTCTCAGGGTCTCGGAAGGAAGACAAAACACAAAACAGAGCACAACGCTCATAGTGAAGTAAGAATGAACAATTTATAATTTAAAAGTAATTCAAGGTTCTGCGTACATCAGAAAAAGGTATAACAAGCATTTAACTGTGATAGTTGTTACCACTCAGACATCAGGACACATGAGGAGGCCGAAGCGGATCACCCGATCTCAGGCTTCTGTATTCAGATGGCGCCGTGCTCTCATCTGCTGCACTTTGTAAGCAGAGGGTCCCTTAGTAACGTCCACGCCGTCAGAGTGAATGAGTCCCGAGCTCCGTTAAGGAGTACATGATATAAGGACAGTCTCACTGGTCAGCGTCTGCTCTAGCCCTCGCGCCAGCACACTGAACGCCGGCGAACAGAGATGACGTCACTGGATCGGCGTCAGCCAGGAGAGTGCCGGAATAGAGTTGTCACGTGTACAGGATAGTGATAGAATACTGCGGGTACTATCAGATCAATAAAAGTAAAATTCCAACGCGTTTCGTAGCAACTATAAAGGCCACTTCCCTGAAGAAGGGGATATTTCACTGAATTTATTTCTCACATTGTTTATTCATTATAGTTGCGCACTTGTACTGTTTTTATTGTAATAATCGGCGATTCTACGCAGGAATTACTGCCATAAATATGGTCAGGTCTGAGAACAGCACCATGTGACTCCTCATTAAATCGCACCAAAGATTAGAGTGCAAGCCTTTCAGGAGAGGGATTCACTGAACCTCAATGCACAGAGCACAATAGAGAGAGGGGATGGAGGGAAATTACACATCCAAAGGTAATCAAGGTCTTCTACGTGCCCCCGATTCTCCTCCCACGTCTCTCAATGTGGCTGGGAGTGTACGGGCCTGGTGAGCGATTAATGTACAACCGCTTGAGTCTACACTTGTAGAAGAGACTTGTGAGGTCTTTAGGCGCTGAAGTACCATTCGAGATGGGAGAAACCTTCACACATCCAAAGGTGACCACACAACCTGGGTGCATTTTGGGCATTCACCACAAACTCCAAAGCTAAAATCTTACTGATGACCCCGCTCCTGAAAGCTTTACAATGGGCAACGGTCAGTGGGGTACTCCAAGCCCTGTACTGCCTTCGGTCCAGTACACTTCCTACGGTCAGTACAGTTCAGGAGGGTGATCTTGCCTCTGAAGTGGATGATCATGATTCGAAACCCAGTGTCAGCTCTTTGTACATTTGTCACCTCACCTTCCTTTGCCTCGAGTCTCCTGCGTCACCTCCTGAGTCACAGGGCCATTACATTCAACATGGCAGACCTGGCAGGGGTTCTCCTATGTCAGGTTTAGCTGTACAAAAGGAGCTCTGACCTGCCTACAAACCCTCGGATCAGCGGAGTCGGAGACCTCCTGGCAATCCGGTTTGAAAACTATTTACAAGAGCAATAGGCAGGAACAATATCTTTACTTCTCATTTCCTCGCTAGTCTTTTTAAGCCTCCGGAAGCATAATTGGGCATCGCTTTGCTAATGACTACAGGTGTTGTGCTATATTTAAACAGAAAGGACATTTAGGTCAGAAAATAATATTTAGAAGTAATTTTCTGGAAGGCATTTTGTATATCCCACACTGTATTCTGTTTTTAAGTTGGATTCATTATATTTCTGATAAAAACAGCTGTCTGTGTTTGAATGAATTAAACACAGAAAAAGCAGGAGGGGGGGGAGGTGTGGAGGAGGAGGGGCAGGAGAGGTGTGGGGGGGAGGGGTGGGGGATGTAGGTTTTTAATCCTGTGCCTTTTTCTGCTTGAATCTAAAATAACATTAAACAGTGTACACAGATTTTTTAAAACATCTACAGAGATATATATATATATATGCAGATAGATAGATAGGTAGGTAGGCAAATATATATGCAGATATATAGATAGGTAGGTAGGCAAATATATATGCAGATAGATAGATAGGTAGGTAGATAGGTAGGCAAATATATATGAAGCCCTCTTTCCCCTGTGTCTAGGGTGACTATGTGTGGTGCGCTGTTACCTGTAGGCTCCCAGGAGGCCGGATCCTCCGCTGCTCGGAGCCTGGGGCGTACCTGGTTCGTTTGGTGACAGCGCCTCCGCCTGTGAGGGATCCTAACAATGCTGTATAACCCCCGTCACAGGACCCAATACAAGGAATGCACGCACTGGTGTGGATAACCCCGTCACAGGACCCAATACAAGGAATGTACACACTGGTGTGGATAACCCCGTCACAGGACCCAATAGAATGCACACACTGGTGTGGATACCCCCGTCACAGGACCCAATACAAGGAATGCACACACTGGTGTGGATACCCCCGTCACAGGACCCAATACAAGGAATGCACACACTGGTGTGGATACCCCCGTCACAGGACCCAATACAAGGAATGCACACACTGGTGTGGATAACCCCGTCACAGGACCCAATACAAGGAATGCACACACTGGTGTGGATACCCCCGTCACAGGACCCAATACAAGGAATGCACACACTGGTGTGGATAACCCCGTCACAGGACCCAATACAAGGAATGCACACACTGGTGTGGATAACCCCATCACAGGACCCAATACGAGGAATGCACACACTGGTGTGGATAACCCCGTCACAGGACCCAATACAAGGAATGCACACACTGGTGTGGATAACCCCGTCACAGGACCCAATACAAGGAATGCACACACTGGTGTGGATAACCCCGTCACAGGACCCAATACAAGGAATGCACACACTGGTGTGGATAACCCCGTCACAGGACCCAATACAAGGAATGCACGCACTGGTGTGGATAACCCCGTCACAGGACCCAATACAAGGAATGCACACACTGGTGTGGATAACCCCGTCACAGGACCCAATACAAGGAATGCACACACTGGTGTGGATAACCCCGTCACAGGACCCAATACAAGGAATGCACACACTGGTGTGGATAACCCCGTCACAGGACCCAATACAAGGAATGCACGCACTGGTGTGGATAACCCCGTCACAGGACCCAATACAAGGAATGCACACACTGGTGTGGATAACCCCGTCACAGGACTCAATACAAGGAATGCACACACTGGTGTGGATAACCCCATCACAGGACCCAATACAAGGAATGCACACACTGGTGTGGATAACCCCGTCCCAGGACCCAATACAAGGAATGCACGCACTGGTGTGGATAACCCCGTCACAGGACCCAATACAAGGAATGCACACACTGGTGTGTATAACCCCGTCACAGGACCCAATACAAGGAATGCACGCACTGGTGTGGATAACCCCGCCACAGGACCCAATACAAGGAATGCACGCACTGGTGTGGATAACCCCGTCACAGGACCCAATACAAGGAATGCACGCACTGGTGTGTATAACCCCGTCACAGGACCCAATACAAGGAATGCACGCACTGGTGTGGATAACCCCGTCACAGGACCCAGTACAAGGAATGCACGCACTGGTGTGGATAACCCCGTCACAGGACCCAATACAAGGAATGCACACACTGGTGTGTATAACCCCGTCACAGGACCCAATACAAGGAATGCACACACTGGTGTGGATAACCCCGTCACAGGACCCAATACAAGGAATGCACACACTGGTGTGGATAACCCCGTCACAGGACCCAATACAAGGAATGCACACACTGGTGTGGATAACCCCGTCACAGGACCCAATACAAGGAATGCACACACTGGTGTGTATAACCCCGTCACAGGACCCAATACAAGGAATGCACACACTGGTGTGGATAACCCCGTCACAGGACCCAATACAAGGAATGCACACACTGGTGTGGATAACCCCATCACAGGACCCAATACAAGGAATGCACACACTGGTGTGGATAACCCCGTCACAGGACCCAATACAAGGAATGCACACACTGGTGTGGATAACCCCGTCACAGGACCCAATACAAGGAATGCACACACTGGTGTGGATAACCCCGTCACAGGACCCAATACAAGGAATGCACACACTGGTGTGGATAACCCCGTCACAGGACCCAATACAAGGAATGCACACACTGGTGTGGATAACCCCGTCACAGGACTCAATACAAGGAATGCACACACTGGTGTGGATAACCCCGTCACAGGACCCAATACAAGGAATGCACACACTGGTGTGGATAACCCCGTCACAGGACCCAATACAAGGAATGCACACACTGGTGTGGATAACCCCGTCACAGGACCCAATACAAGGAATGCACGCACTGGTGTGGATAACCCCGTCACAGGACCCAATACAAGTAATGCACACACTGGTGTGGATAACCCCGTCACAGGACCCAATACAAGGAATGCACACACTGGTGTGGATAACCCCGTCACACGACCCAATACAAGGAATGCACACACTGGTGTGGATAACCCCGTCACAGGACCCAATACAAGGAATGCACACACTGGTGTGGATAACCCCGTCACAGGACCCAATACAAGGAATGCACACACTGGTGTGTATAACCCCGTCACACGACCCAATACAAGGAATGCACACACTGGTGTGTATAACCCCGTCACAGGACCCAATACAAGGAATGCACACACTGGTGTGTATAACCCCGTCACACGACCCAATACAAGGAATGCACACACTGGTGTGTATAACCCCGTCACACGACCCAATACAAGGAATGCACACACTGGTGTGGATAACCCCGTCACAGGACCCAATACAAGGAATGCACACACTGGTGTGGATAACCCCGTCACAGGACCCAATACAAGGAATGCACACACTGGTGTGGATACCCCCGTCACAGGACCCAATACAAGGAATGCACGCACTGGTGTGGATAACCCCGTCACAGGACCCAATACAAGGAATGCACGCACTGGTGTGGATACCCCCGTCACAGGACCCAATACAAGGAATGCACACACTGGTGTGGATAACCCCGTCACAGGACCCAATACAAGGAATGCACGCACTGGTGTGGATAACCCCATCACAGGACCCAATACAAGGAATGCACGCACTGGTGTGGATAACCCCGTCACAGGACCCAATACAAGGAATGCACACACTGGTGTGGATAACCCCGTCACAGGACCCAATACAAGGAATGCACACACTGGTGTGGATACCCCCGTCACAGGACCCAATACAAGGAATGCACGCACTGGTGTGGATACCCCCGTCACAGGACCCAATACAAGGAATGCACACACTGGTGTGGATAACCCCGTCACAGGACCCAATACAAGGAATGCACGCACTGGTGTGGATAACCCCATCACAGGACCCAATACAAGGAATGCACGCACTGGTGTGGATAACCCCGTCACAGGACCCAATACAAGGAATGCACACACTGGTGTGGATAACCCCGTCACAGGACCCAATACAAGGAATGCACACACTGGTGTGGATAACCCCGTCACAGGACCCAGTACAAGGAATGCACACACTGGTGTGGATAACAGGTTTTACTGACCACATATATGATATATACCACAACATGTATAACTTGGGCCTCGCACGGCCGTAACCCCACAGTGCTCCCACCCACATTGTCCCCACCCTGGTGGGGTTTACCCCAAAGTACTGCAGGTGCCCTGGGCACCTAAACACCCGGTGCCCACAGGAGCCAACCCACACAATGTGTGTGACAGCGCTGCCCACAGTAAGTGTTACAGTTGGTGCACTTGTAGGTGAAGGTGTGAAGCCTGCCGGTGCTCCAACACCCGGTAGCGCCGACTGAAGGCAGGGGTCCGTCCGGTCCCATGCCATCGCCATCAGCGATGGCGTCTGCCTCCATGTGGGGTGGTATCCAGCTGGAGGGTCCCACCTTAATAGTCTATATGCGATGGTGGTCTGGATGGTGCAGCGCGGCGTCCTGCTGTGTTCCTGACACTGATCAGCTAATGGGGCAGTGTCCCTGTCTAAGGAGCCTGTCCCTGTAGCAGCCACAATCTTACAGGGGAGTTGGGGCCTATCGGGAGTCTCTGGCCTAGTGCAGGGGCCACAGGCACCCTGCACATGCACCCTCTCCCTACCGTGTCCCAGCTACGACTGACGTGCTCCTCAGCGCGCCAAATGTATCAACTGTGGGAGCAGGAGAATCCGTTTGCGCGATTGGCTGCTGTGTGCCACCTGATCCTGCAGTCCTATGGCCTTCTGGGGGCTGTAGTTCCCCCGCGGAGTACTTTCCAAGATGGCCACCGCTATTTGCTTGCTATTGCGCATGCACGCATCCTGTAATGGCCGTCACAACCTGTGACCCCCGCTGTCAGGTGCGCCGTGGACTTCCCGGCGACACACTCGCCATCCTGACCGGCCACCACGCTCCCTACTACTGTGCCAGGACCGCCTGCCACTACAGCGGCACCTGGCATCTCCCTGCACACGCGTGCCTCCACCACCAGCAGCACGGGGCCCAGGGGAGCCCAGGGGGGGACTTGGCCAAATATAGATAGGTAGATAGATAAATATATAGATACATATATAGATAGATATCTATATATTTGCCTATCTATATATTTGCCTACCTAACTATCTATATCTATCTAGGTAGGTAGGCAAATATATAGATAGGTAGATATATGGCAAATATATCGATAGGTGAATAGATAGATAGGCAGGTAGATAGATATAAATATTAGATGTAGATAGGTAGGTAGAAATAAATAGGTAGGTGGATATAGATAGTTAGATATAGATAGATAATGAATTGATTAATGGGATTATAGCTATATAGATAGATGCTAGATATATACATGGATGGTTAGATTGATATAGGGGATAGGTGGGTGGATAGACAGATAATGGATTGATGGATAGATATACATATAGATAGATTTATAACACTTAGTTAAGTTATGGTGGATAAAAAAGTGACTAAAACCCTCCACAGTAAAGCATATAGCAAATGGAAATATTACTGTGTATAGGGGACCATGTTAAATGGTTTTGAAGCAAAAGGTGGCACCGTGTGCTCATTTGCATGTCATTTCCCAGAATCCCTTGCTGCAGTGGAAGTGCTGTGTGCTGGGTGATAATGTCTAAAACATGCAAATGAGCATATAGTAATATTTCCATTTGCGATAGATTTATAGATATATAGATAGATAATGGATTGATGGATAGCTATATGATATATAGATAGATAATGGATTGATCAATAGATATACGTATAGATAGATAGAGATAGATTGGCTTTGTAGTGCACATTTTCCTGGCAGAATTCGTTAGCAAAGTGTCCAGGTGAGAGTGCTACATTCACTTATACTACATATATTTCTAAGTAATGTAATATTTAGTTTCCTGCCTGTTCATTAGGAAGGAACCAGCAACACGATGTTATAGATCCCATGACATCATGTTCTGCTTCACTTTCATGTTAAAGGGACAGTCCCTCCAAGGACCAAACTGGACGAATCCCAGAGATGTGCATGAGGTCATATCTGTCCGAACCAAAGTCTGACCCATAGAAGTATGTTGAAAAACTAATTTGTAAACAAAGCGAGCTGAGACCTGGGATAGGGTTTGATTTCCTTATCTTGCTCTGTGATGTGTGATGTCACTGTGTGATCATCAAGTGCGTATACACCGGAAGACCCTCCTCCCTATCGCCCCTAATGTTTTGGTTCTCTGATAAGCACAGGGTGGAATGACTGTAAAGAAGACGTGATTGACAGGCAGTAGCTCATTGAGAGATCCAAGAAATGTCATTAATTCACAAAAACATTGATGCAGCCAAAATGTGTCTCCTAGCATAGTACATTTGTTTTTTTTTAAAGAAACCATTTCAGCTATAATATTAAAAGAAATATATATTTAAAAAAAAGTGTTTTTTTTATGGACGGTATATAGGTATGTACCTTTAGGTAAAGGTGCTTTATCTTCTGTACAGCAGTTATCACCATTTTAAATACCCGATCCTCAGATCCACATCCTGCAGGTGACACAATCTAATTTAGTAGCTTTGCACAAAGACAAATGAAGGTTGCTCCACCGGAGGTGATTATTAATTGCTGTGCTGGACCTGGCCCAGAACTGCAGCCTGAAATCGGGACAGTTTTCCTCCCAAAGCTGCATTCACGCGCAACATCTGGGCCTCCGTCACCAGCAGCTGCTGCACTAACTCTGCCCAATAACAATTAGCAGTGACTTGTCACCAGTGTTACAAAGTGGCACAAACCTCGTACAAAATGCTTATGGATTTTGATGTGGGGGTTTCTCGGCAGACCCCGTGCTGTGAAAGTCTCTGAAGTGGGAGCTTCTTACTGTAGTTATATGCAAATGACCGGTGTGGTTTATACAGATGCAGTTAGCATGAAAAAAGAAGAACATGTTATTTATAGTTATGTTCTGAAATGTGTCGACATTATCAGTGGATGTGGGCAGTATAACCCTTAGAGTGCAATACAATTTCTAGTCATGTATACATTTGTGTCATCCCAGATTGGAAATCTTGAATTGATTATATATTGGCTACGCTACCCTGTATTCCAGGGGTGGACAAACTCAGTCCTCAAGAGGCACCAACAGGTCAGGTTTTAAGGATATCCCTGCTTCAGCACAGGTGGCTCACTCAAAATGACTGTACCACCAGTGCTGAAAGCGGGATATTCTTAATAGCTGACTTGTTGGTGGTTCTTGAGGACAGAGTTTGGCCACGTTTTCCCGGTGTGTGTGTGTGTGTGTGTGTATGTGTATGTATGTATATGTGTGTGTATGTGTGTGTGTGTATGTGTGTGTATGTGTGTGTGTGTGTGTGTATATGTGTATGTGTGTGTGTGTGTGTATGTATGTATGTATATATGTGTGTGTGTGTGTGTGTGTGTGTGTGTGTGTGTGTGTGTGTGTGTGTGTGTGTGTGTGTGTGTGTGTGTGTGTGTGTGTGTGTGTGTGTGTGTGTGTGTGTGTGTGTGTGTGTGTGTGTGTTTTATTAGCAGCTGGTGCATGAAGGTCAGAGTGAAATCTTCTGCTCAATTTTCCATCTTTCTCTGTTTTTTGGGGGGTTTAAGCTCATAATCGTTGCAATTTCCGCACCTGGGACTGATGTCAAAGTTACTGTTTGTGTGAATAGTGAGGACATACTTAGTATCAGTGTACAATGTGGGTGATGGACAGACATTAAAAAGTGGCACCAAAAAAAACTGCTTCAAAATTTGCTATATTTGCAAAATATATATATATACACACACACACACACACACACACACACACACACACACACACACACACACACACACACACACACACACACACACACACACACGCTAAGGTACATGTTTTATCAGAAGAAAATGATTGGTTGCTCTAAATATATAAATTAAATGAATACATAAGACATGTTTGGGTCAATAATCAGTAATAATAATAAGTCTTCGCGGTAAAAACAAATCTGAATGTGGTGCAAAAAAACAGCACTTTCTGGGTTTCTCATCAGGATCTCCCGGCTGCTAAAACAGCACCAGAATTATGAAAGAATATTATCCTCATTGAAAGAGGTGGGATTTTCTTCTAAATAAGTTCAGGTTAGTGTTTCATGGACTTAAACAGTCCACTGTATCATAAACCATCATCGTCAACCCCCTTCCCTCCCCCCTCCCCCACCCATATAATGCTAGTATCTTGCCCCCCCCCCCCCCACCCTTAGCAAGTCCTGCTCATTTTAACATGATTAAGCTCTGGCAGCTGAGGTCACCTCAGTAACCTTTAGACTGCACCGGGCTCAGGGCAGAGCTCCATTTTAACCTCCCGGACACATCATGGTTTAAAAGCTTATAATCTCCATAATGGAACATTGGAGTAAAATAAAATGAGAATTCCTGGCGATCAGCGCTGACTGTCACTTCAAAGCACAATCCCTGTGGAAGTAATTGAGTAATGGAAGGAGCCCCCGTCAGGTGGGTGAGTATGTATATTACTGGGGATTGTAGCATTTACCGCAGGTGTTTGCTTTATTACTCACAGTCAGCGTGTTTATTTGTGCTTTGTGGAATGCCGCTGTAATCAATTCCCACAATGCTTCATTGGTAAGTGTAATGTTTAAACAGTGTTGCAACACAAACAATGCAGGTAACATTATATCATGTGATCCTATTGAAGTCCCTGTAGCTGGTTACCTTGTGTTTTTTGGGATGTTCCCATAGCTTAACCCCCTGAAGTACAATGTGTTCTGTTTCTCTACAAAGCACATAACAAAGTGATGAAACACAAGCGCTTTACACACTCAGAGTGCAAGAGTCCTAGGAGCGAGAGTTACTGTACCTGACACATTGTTACACTCCTCGTGAGAGCAGGTTATTCCAGATACAATGTTTCCCTGGGGTATTGCCTGCTCAGCTGTTTCCGTATAGGGTATGGTGGTAAGGTAGGCACGGTGCTCTGGCTGAGATATATTAACTAATAAGTATATGGGTATATGAATTCTATTTAAAAATAATTTTTAATAATATCCAAGTTAAAATAAAATGTACAAACTTATAACGACATATGACCAGAAAAAACAGCTAATTAAAGGCGTATCAAGACCATGCAGACTAAATATACAGCGCAATTCCACACTGTTTGAAAACAACTGCCAAAATTGTCAGTATTAGTAAGCCAATCGGAGCCTTGACAAAGCGCGTTAGCGCGCGAAACGAGTGTCGGCTGAGGCTGACACACAAGCAGGCCGCATCACTGCGGAAATAATATTTCTTAGGCCAGGTCCCCGCTGGCTACTGCAGCTCCCTGCAGACTAGGGGAATCGGCTGCACGCGCCGCCAGCCTCGCTGACGCGCGTGCAGCACAGGTATAATATGAGCCAAGATATCACCACGTGCCTTAGTCCTATTTTTCTGTACTTCTACACTTATATTGTGTGTTCTCTTGTCTTTTCTTCCCTTACGTGCTCCCCCTGGATTGTTTGAGCCTTGTATTCCAGACACAATGTAAGGGGGGAGGTTTACTAATGTCTCCTGGCTGCAAAACGGTGGCTAAATCCGGGGTGCAAAACTGTGGCTAAACCCGTGGTGCAAAACTCCTTGGGAGTCATTTATCGAAGTCTCCAGGCGCCAGAATCAGGACACCGTTATTTATGAAATGTTTTACACGGAAGTGATGCGCTGAGAGTTACAGAGCGCATGAAAACGAGCCAAACCTGTCAAAGAAGAAAATCTGGTGGGTTTGGATAGAACATTTTTCTTTAATACATTTATTGCCTTTTTTAGTGCAAGGCATTGTGACAGTCGAGGGGGAGGGGGGACCCTTAATTAACCCCCTAACTGCTGCCCAGGGGCTTCCTTGTCTTTGATAAGTGATGCTGTTTTTGCACTGAATTTGCCCCAGTTTTGTAGCAGTGCATTTTCAGGGCGGGCGGCTACAAACAGAATAACAGAAACCCCCCCCCCAGGGTTCTCTTTTAAATATGTTATTCAATTGTTAAAACATTTGTTGTGTGCGTGTGGGGGGGGGGGGGGGGATTTTTTAATAACTGGTTGGGGGCCCAGCCTCACTTTCATAATGTTTTTCTTTGTATTACTGCCAGAGAAGACTGACACAAAATATCACCATCTTTAGGAAGTTTGACAAGAGAATAATGATGGTGTTTGGGGAACTAGTCTCGGTAACATGTCTGCCACTTCACATCCATTTCTGCAGTTGCTGTCTCTCTGAATTTCCCTTTTAACTCTCTCAGCGCTGGGTGAGGTTCAGCCCCGTTAGTGCAGCACATCCAAGACCTCCTATTAATAACGGAATTATAGCGGGGTCCCCTGTGTGTGCGCCGCCTGATGGAGAAAGACCCTTGCCCCCCCCCCATGACAGGACCCTGAATATAAATCAGGCAGAACGCCAGCTTTTTCCCTAGAAAGCAGGATGCTGTGTTCGTTACCGTGGTTTCTGTTTCCTTGGTTACCCTGGGAATGGATGTTTGTGAGGAGACGGGTACCTTTACGTGCTGAGAGACCGAGCATAGAACGGGGATAAGGGGAGACCTGAGTAATTCAGCAGGGGGTCTTCCCTGATCCGTGAGGCATGAAGGGGTTAAATCCTGGAGAGACAATCAAAATGTACAAATATAGCACAAGCCTGAATGAAAAGAGCTGTCCTTATTATATAGCACTTAGTATCCTACAGGGCTGCGCAAACGGGGGGGCATGGGATTTACTACGGGGTTGGGGGGCGTGGCGGTTACAGAGGCCCTGGGCTCTTCCTGTTTGTGATAATTTGTTGCCAATATTCCCCGTAGTTTGAGCTGCAAACTGTAACAATAGATAATGTTACTTTAGTAATCTAAGGATACATTGTAGCTGCTGAGTTACACTGACTGAAGCAGCCATTATGTTAGGCACACAATTAGGATTGTTACAGATTTCTAACGGGAGCACCAAACGATTGCCAGCTTAGGTAATAATGTAGAATTATACATTGTCCCGTGCTTTACATATACAAATAATAATAAAAAGACAGTAAAAAATGTGCATTAGTAGCCATATTGGTTCAATATTTCATGTGAAATCTTCTGTAAATACATACAACAATAAAATGCGCAGGTAGTGAAACTGAGCATCTCATCTCCCATTTTAGTTTGGTTTCCCCCTTATTTCAGAAGGACATGGCGACGTTGCGTACTTAGTATAGGAAAAGATGTCAGAAATCCAATCCAATCTACGATGCAGAAAATGAGGTCACTGATAATGACCTGCACACAGCTGCCATCTCTCAGCGCGCTCGTGCACCCAGGCATAGGCAGTCCATGTGTACATATAAATAACATGCATATCCTCAAATGATCTGTTATAGAGAACACTTGAGCACCTTTGTCTGTGTCATGTCACCATGTCCCCTTGTGTCAGCTCACACAAGGAGTTACCCCTTTTGCCCCCCGAGACCCCTGCTGCACAGTACCGCAATGTGTTGCAGAATCTCCAGCAGGGGAAGTGTAGAAATGGATACGTCAGCTCTGCAGATTCCAGCGATATTACAGAGTATGTGACCAGCTCTGGGGAAACCCTAAAATAAGTGCAGTGAAGAAATGACACGCGTACGCTATATTCCATGTTCTTGTGACATCAAAATGTTTGTTTAATGTATATCTGTTGTGACTTTCTTTATCTGTATAGAATGTCTGCAGCTTTTGGACATTAAACAGTTACAATCAGTACGGGCCTCACATCCTTCAGTACGGCCTCACATCCCTCAGTACGGCCTCACATCCCTCAGTACGGCCTCACATCCTTCAGTACGGCCTCACATCCCACAGTACGGGCCTCACATCCCTCAGTACGGCCTCACATCCCTCAGTACGGCCTCACATCCCTCAGTACGGCCTCACATCCCACAGTACGGGCCTCACATCCTTCAGTACGGCCTCACATCCCTCAGTACGGCCTCACATCCCACAGTACGGGCCTCACATCCTTCAGTACGGCCTCACATCCCACAGTACGGGCCTCACATCCTTCAGTACGGCCTCACATCCCTCAGTACGGCCTCACATCCCTCAGTACGGCCTCACATCCCTCAGTACGGGCCTCACATCCTTCAGTACGGGCCTCGCATCCCTCAGTACGGCCTCACATCCTTCAGTACGGGCCTCACATCCCTCAGTACGGCCTCACATCCTTCAGTACAGGCCTCACATCCCTCAGTACGGCCTCACATCCCTCAGTACGGGCCTCGCATCCCTCAGTACGGCCTCACATCTCTCAGTACGGGTCTCACATCCCTCAGTACGGGTCTCACATCCCTCAGTACGGGCCTCGCATCCCTCACTACGGGCCTCGCATCCCTCAGTACGGGCCTCGCATCCCTCAGTACGGGCCTCGCATCCCACAATACGGGCCTCGCATCCCACAGTACGGGCCTCGCATCCCTCAGTACGAGCCTCACATCCCTCAGTACGGGCCTCGCATCCCACAGTACGGGCCTCGCATCCCTCAGTACGAGCCTCACATCCCTCAGTACGGGCCTCGCATCCCTCAGTACGGGCCTCGCATCCTTCAGTACGAGCCTCACATCCCTCAGTACGGGCCTCGCATCCCTCAGTACGGGCCTCACATCCCTCAGTACGGCCTCACATCAATCAGTACGGGTCTCACATCCCTCAGTACGGGCCTCGCATCCCTCAGTACGGGCCTCGCATCCCACAGTACGGGCCTCGCATCCCTCAGTACGGGCCTCGCATCCCTCAGTACGGGCCTCGCATCCCTCAGTACGGGCCTCGCATCCCACAGTACGGGCCTCGCATCCCTCAGTACGGGCCTCGCATCCCTAAGTACGAGCCTCACATCCCTCAGTACGAGCCTCGCATCCCTCAGTACGGGCCTCGCATCCCTCAGTACGGGCCTCGCATCCCACAGTACGGCCTCACATCCCTCAGTACGGGCCTCACATTCCTCAGTACGGGCCTCGCATCCCTCAGTACGGGCCTCGCATCCCTCAGTACGAGCCTCACATCCCTCAGTACGGGCCTCGCATCCCTCAGTACGGGCCTCGCATCCCTCAGTACGGGCCTCGCATCCCTCAGTACGGGCCTCGCATCCCTCAGTACGGGCCTCGCATCCCTCAGTACGGGCCTCGCATCCCTCAGTACGGGCCTCGCATCCCTCAGTACGGGCCTCGCATCCCTCAGTACGGGCCTCACATCCCTCAGTACGGCCTCACATCCCTCAGTACGGGCCTCACATCCCTCAGTACGGGCCTCGCCTGCCTCAGTACGGGTCTCACATCCCTCAGTACGGCCTCACATCCCTCAGTACGGGCCTCACATCCCTCAGTACGGGCCTCACATCCCTCAGTACAGGCCTCACATCCCTCAGTACGGGCCTCGCATCCCTCAGTACGGCCTCACATCCCTCAGTACGGCCTCACATCCCTCAGTACGGGCCTCACATCCTTCAGTACGGGCCTCGCATCCCTCAGTACGGCCTCACATCCTTCAGTACGGGCCTCACATCCCTCAGTACGGCCTCACATCCTTCAGTACAGGCCTCACATCCCTCAGTACGGCCTCACATCCCTCAGTACGGGCCTCGCATCCCTCAGTACGGCCTCACATCTCTCAGTACGGGTCTCACATCCCTCAGTACGGGTCTCACATCCCTCAGTACGGGCCTCGCATCCCTCACTACGGGCCTCGCATCCCTCAGTACGGGCCTCGCATCCCACAATACGGGCCTCGCATCCCACAGTACGGGCCTCGCATCCCTCAGTACGAGCCTCACATCCCTCAGTACGGGCCTCGCATCCCACAGTACGGGCCTCGCATCCCTCAGTACGAGCCTCACATCCCTCAGTACGGGCCTCGCATCCCTCAGTACGGGCCTCGCATCCTTCAGTACGAGCCTCACATCCCTCAGTACGGGCCTCGCATCCCTCAGTACGGGCCTCACATCCCTCAGTACGGCCTCACATCAATCAGTACGGGTCTCACATCCCTCAGTACGGGCCTCGCATCCCTCAGTACGGGCCTCGCATCCCACAGTACGGGCCTCGCATCCCTCAGTACGGGCCTCGCATCCCTCAGTACGGGCCTCGCATCCCTCAGTACGGGCCTCGCATCCCTCAGTACGGGCCTCGCATCCCTCAGTACGGGCCTCGCATCCCTAAGTACGAGCCTCACATCCCTCAGTACGGGCCTCGCATCCCTCAGTACGGGCCTCGCATCCCTCAGTACGGGCCTCGCATCCCACAGTACGGCCTCACATCCCTCAGTACGGGCCTCACATTCCTCAGTACGGGCCTCGCATCCCTCAGTACGGGCCTCGCATCCCTCAGTACGAGCCTCACATCCCTCAGTACGGGCCTCGCATCCCACAGTACGGGCCTCGCATCCCTCAGTACGAGCCTCACATCCCTCAGTACGGGCCTCGCATCCCTCAGTACGGGCCTCGCATCCCTCAGTACGGGCCTCGCATCCCTCAGTACGGGCCTCGCATCCCTCAGTACGGGCCTCGCATCCCTCAGTACGGGCCTCGCATCCCTCAGTACGGGCCTCGCATCCCTCAGTACGGGCCTCGCATCCCTCAGTACGGGCCTCGCATCCCTCAGTACACACATCCCTCAGTACGGGCCTCGCATCCCTCAGTACGGGCCTCGCCTGCCTCAGTACGGGTCTCACATCCCTCAGTACGGGCCTCCCATCCCTCAGTACGGGCCTCACATCCCTCAGTACGGGCCTCGCAGCCCTCAGTATGGGCCTCACATCCCTCAGTATGGGCCTCACATCCCTCAGTACGGGCCTCGCATCCCTCAGTACGGGCCTCGCATCCCTCAGTACGGGCCTCCGGTCCTCACATCCCTCAGTACGGGCCTCGCATCCCTCAGTACGGGCCTCGCATCCCTCAGTACGAGCCTCGCATCCCTCAGTACGGGCCTCACATCCCTCAGTACGGGCCTCACATCCCTCAGTACGGGCCTCACATCCCACAGTACGGGTCTCGCATCCCTCAGTACGGGCCTCGCATCCCACAGTACGGGCCTCACATCCCTCAGTACGGGCCTCGCCTGCCTCAGTACGGTCTCACATCCCTAAGTACGGGCCTCACATCCCACAGTACGGGCCTCACTTTCCTCAGTACGGGCCTCACATCCCTCAGTACGGGCCTTACATCCCTCAGTACGGGCCTCGCATCCCTCAGTACGGGCCTCACATCCCTCAGTACGGGCCTGTAGGCAGACGCTCACAGAGGTATGTAACGGAGTCTGGTTATAGTGAAATTAAATAAGGCTTTTATTGCGCCTGTTTCCTTAGCATCAGGAAACCATCCAAACAAGGGGTAAACAAAGCTTCTATTCACTTGGGAGTATTTCTAGTGAAATACTATGCAATCCACCACTCCCTTTAGATAAGCATGTCTCCCAGCCCCAAACATATAGCATGAAATGAACAGATATAAAAAAAAGTCTTATAAATGAAAGTCTTATCTGTTCCTTGTGGTTTGGAGCAAAAATCTTCTCTGTTCGTGGTTGCTACCTTTTCTTCAGGATTTGTCAGCATTCAGATTTAGAAGTTTCCTCTGTGTCTTGCAAGCAGCCTCTTCTGGTACAGTAGACTCAAGACGTCTGTCCCCATGTCAGTCTCACAAGTTGTGAGAGTAAGGGACAATCTCTGCTTTGTCTTCAAGTTCAGCTCAGGTGTGAGCTAAGGAGTCTCCCTTCCTGTCTCAAAAGACAGGCTTTTCTAAGCAATCTAATCAGACAGGTGGTGTTTGTTAATTGACTACCAGCAGTTAACCACCACACTGCTGGATTAGAAGCACATTACCTGAACAGGTTATAACTCCCCTGTTACAGGGCCTCACATTCCTCAGTACGGGCCTCGCATCCCTCAGTACGGGCCTCACATTCCTCAGTACGGGCCTCGCATCCCTCAGTACGGGCCTCGCATTCCTCAGTACGGGCCTCGCATCCCTCAGTACGGGCCTCGCATCCCTCAGTACGGGCCTCGCATCCCTCAGTACGGGCCTCACATCCCTCAGTACGGCCTCACATTCCTCAGGATGGGCCTCGCATCCCTCAGTACGGGCCTCACATTCCTCAGTACGGGCCTCGCATCCCTCAGTACGGGCCTCACATTCCTCAGTACGGGCCTCGCATCCCTCAGTACGGGCCTCGCATCCCGCAGTACAGGCCTCACATCCCTCAGTACGGGCCTCACATCCCTCAGTACGGGCCTCGCATCCCTCAGTACGGGCCTCGCATCCCTCAGTACGGGCCTCGCATCCCTCAGTACGGGCCTCGCATCCCGCAGTACAGGCCTCGCAACCCTCAGTACGGGCCTCACATCCCTCAGTACGGGCCTCACATTCCTCAGTACGGGCCTCGCATCCCTCAGTACGGGCCTCACATCCCACAGTACGGGCCTCGCATGCCTCACTACAGCCCCCACATCCCACAGTACGGGCCTCACATCCCACACTTCACGTGTAGAGTTAAATGCCCTAGAGAGAAATACAGTGAGTCAAATGCATACATTTACCTGAGAAAATCAGGCTTGTGGCTAAGGACTTGTGGTAATTTCTTGTCACTCCGGTTAAACCGGAATCTCCCGCTGATTTATGCTTCCGCATTGTTTTGTCCCACAGCAGATTGCTGTATGTGACATCTCAGTCCATTTGTGGTTTGTCTCCATTTCTCGGAGGTGCTACACAGTAAGCTGTATCATCAGAGATTTCCCATGTTCCAGGATACACACAAATGGATGATTACCCACACTTTGCAGCCTCTCTCATAGTCACAAAAAGCACCTTAAACACGATCCCCAGGACCATTAAGAAAAGAGGCACATGACGGGAGGCAAAGTCCCTTTAAGAGGATAGGGTTAAATAGGTGATTAGTTCATTAGGAAAGGTAAGTGAGGGATGAGACTTGTGGTTTAAAAGTGGGTCAGGTGAGGGTAGCACGTACTGATCCAGAAGCTGGCAGGTTCTCGCACGGATCTGGTGTGATATGGTTTATTTGGTTAGGAGGTAAAATAAATAAGCAAGAAGTGGTGGAATACAAATGATGCCGTGTTTGGTACAGATGGCAGTGGTGAGCCTGATCAGATTGTACCTGGGCTGAATACTACATGAAATTGTGGATGTATATGGTGGGGAAGGCGAATGCAGACCCTGGCTAGGGCGGTGGGTCTGTCACTGTCCTTCCAATTGATCTTGGCGGTCAAAAAGGGGGCCCTGCCATGCCGGCCCGGCTTGTGGGTTTAAGTGATGGTTGATGTGGCTACAAAGGGTCATGTACCCTGCTGGAATGGCCATCTAATCAGGTATTATTTGGGGATGTAATTTCAATGAAGCTGGGACTCTTACCCCATAATTGACATCAGAGATTTATTTGGGGGGGAAGGTTTAAGGTTGGATGAAAGGGACATGGGTTGAGGCCTCTCCCGTCATTGCCACACCCCTAACTTCTGAGAAGAAATGTGACATCAATCACATTGACCTTTGTATAAATCATTGTCTACCTTTGGTAACATTGTAGACGTCCTTGTAACGGTGGGAGCATCCTGCCTTCCGTTGGATTATAATGACCAGGCTGAATTTCCCAGCACACTGGGCCCATAAGACTGAGAGAATAACAATGCATGAAGTCTCCGTGATTTTGAAGACGGTTTCCGTAGAATGGGTCAGAAGGACCATGCTGAGATACAGCGCCAGGACCTGTTATCACTTCTACTCTTTACAAACTGGTCTGAACATCTCCCTGCCGGAAAGTCTTTAGACTCGTGTAGTTTTTTCTCTTTCTTCGATTTTCTGAAGCTATTGATTTGATTACTAACATCCCACGTTCTCTCCTCCCACCCTCTAAACGTGCTCTTATTATTGAAGTGGTTTCCTAGACATGGAATTCTTGATACACAAATGCCTGGGAATCGATTTCCGGGATGGGTTTGAGACTGAAAGAGTCAGACAACCTTGGGGGAAACAGATGATTAGGAACGATTATTGTTCCTGCTATTGATTGAAGCAGAGAACCAGAGCGAGCAAATCGCAGAATAACAGAAAATGTACGGCTACAAATCCATTAAAAATCATTTCATTAGTAACTAGGGCAGCTTCATTCGATCTCCTGTTACATGCCAACAAGGGAACATACTGCAGGAAGTATAAAAACACTACTGGGAAACATCAATTACAGACATGTCACCCAAGGTCCCAAAGCAAGGGGCCCCAGGTGTCCCAGACCAAGAAATGGCATTTTCATGGAGAATTCTCTAAACGAGGCTTAGCTGAAGTCTTAGATAATCACTTATGATATAACCGAAGATAAGAGAGAAATGACGTGTGCTAATTATGTTTTCTGCTTATCACATCCTGCAAATTAATTCAGTTTCCTCTTTGGGTTGTTATCCTGTCATTCCAAGTGAAGCTGATATTTCCATTCTGATCAATGCTCGAGTGTAGTTCTTGTGTTGTGTTCAATCCAGTGAACATATAAATTGTATTTGAAGCGCAGGGAATAATTATAGAAAGTGAACAGCCGTTTTGAGGTTTCGGACTCACATGAGTGAATTCCCCTTGGAAGAATGTCTGATTCAACGACAAACCAAACGGTCGTACGGATGTCAGAATGATTTTAATTTCTGAGTGTGACAAGCTGTTTGCTCACAAGATGTCTACTTCATATTTTACTATGAAAACAAGACAGATTAGAGCCATGATCGGGAAAATTGGCAACACAGAGAGAAAGCTCTGATAATGATGAGAAGGCAAGGCAAGGAGGGAGAGTATCCACATGGTTACCATGCTGCCCTCTGAAGTGGGAGAGATGCCATGCCTGCCTGTCACCTTGACAAATACACTTCATCTGCACTCCTGGAACTTGGGTAATTGTAAATACACATATATAGTGCAAAAATAAATTTCACCCAGATCAGTGGCGTAGCTAGATATGCGCGGGTCCCCGGGCAAACATTTTTGCAGGGCCCGATTAATATTAATTCTGACTGCAATTTTTTTCTCCCTCCCTCCATCCTCTCCCTGATCCTCTCTCTCATCATCCCTCATCATCATCATCCCTCCATATCTCTCCCCCTCATCACCATCATCCGCTCTCCCCTGCATCATCATCAGCTCGCTCCCCATCATTATCATCAGCTTTCCCCCTCATCATCATCACCATCATCATCAGCTCTGCCCACATCATCATCAGCTCTCCCCCTCATCACCATATCTCTCCACATCATCAGCTCTCCCCCTTATCATCATCATCAGATCTCCCCCAGTCCACATCATCATCATCAGATCTCCCCCAGTTCCCATCATCATCAGATCTCACCAGTCCCCATCATCCTCATCCTCATCATCAGATCTCCCCCAGTCCCCCTTATCCTCATCATTAGATCTCCCTCAGACCCCTCATAATCCTCATCAGATCTCCCCTAGTCCCCCTCATCATCATATCTCCCCCAGTCCCCTGCTCCTCATCATATCTCTCCCAGTCTCCCTCATCATCATCATCAGATCTCCCCCCCACCCTCCTCCTCCATGCCTACCTGTGGTAATGGAGACAGGCGGGGGGAGATGGTATGTGGCAGCGGGCCCCTGGCATTAAAGGATAAGCCGGTAGAAGAATCAGCACTTGAGGCAGAGCAGGACGGCATGTGGTGAGGAGCGCGCTCTAGCAGCGGACATTGGAAGTAAGAAAGACTTCCGGATCAGACCACTAGAGCGTTCTCCTCACCACGTGCCGTCCTGCTCTGCCCCAAATGCTGATTCTTCTACCGGCTTATCCTTTAACGCCAGGGGCCCGCTGCCACATACCATCTCCCCCCGCCTGTCTCAACGGGTGTGGGGGCAAGAGTGGGCCCCCGAAAAGCTCAGGCCCCCGGGCAGCCCAGGCTACAGCTACGCCCCTGACCAGATAGATCTTCAGCTTTGTCATATTCTACAGGCTGTGAAATGTAAGGGGTTAACCTCCATCTGTTTTAGACACCAAGAGGGTAATTTAGTTCAGTTTTTTGGCTCCAAAATCAGGGCCAAAAAGGTGTACAAATCCTGCATCAAATGTATTCACCATGTAAATGCCGGGTTCTTTATGGCAATGTTTATACCTAGTAAATCTAAGGCTGCGGTCCCAGTACAGCCTGTGCGCACGGCGCGGCGTGCGCTGTGCGTGTAAGCACCGCCCCTCAATGGGGCTGGGCCCAGTACGCACCGTCACGCAGAAGGTGCAGCCGCGCCGTGCTGCAGGGTTTTTCCCAACTCAATCAAATTGAGTTTACTCCTAGCGACGGAGGCGTGGCCACGCCCTCCCGTCGCAAGATTCTCCTCTCCCTCACAGACCGCAGATCGCGGTTAGCGCTGTGACATGCGCCGCCCCCCCCGCCGGGCGCGCGTGTCACAGACATTACTGGGACCGCAGCCTGATGGGTTTTTTATTGCCCAGTTTTGCGTCCAGAAGACTTTGATAAAAGTGAATTGCTGAGAGTGGCAGGATTTACTTTGTAGTGCAAAAATAAATTTCACCCAGATCAGTGGCGTAGCTAGATATGCGCGGGTCCCCAGGCAAACATTTTTGCAGGGTCCGATTAATATTAATTCTGACTGCAATTTTTTTCTCCCTCCCCCATCCTCTCCCTGATCCTCTCTCTCATCATCCCTCATCATCATCATCCCTCCATATCTCTCCCCCTCATCACCATCATCCGCTCTCCCCTGCATCATCATCAGCTCTCTCCCCATCATTATCATCAGCTTTCCCCCTCATCATCATCACCATCATCATCATCAGCTCTGCCCACATCATCATCAGCTCTCCCCCTCATCACCATATCTCTCCACATCATCAGCTCTCCCCCTTATCATCATCATCAGATCTCCCCCAGTCCCCATCACCATCATCATCATCAGATCTCCCCCAGTTCCCATCATCATCAGATCTCACCAGTCCCCATCATCATCAACATCATCATCATCATATCTCCCCCAGTCCCCCTTATTCTCATCATTAGATCTCCCTCAGACCCTTCATAATCCTCATCAGATATCCCCTAGTCCCCCTCATCATCATATCTCCCCCAGTCCCCCTCATCATCGATCTCCCCCATTCCCCTGCTCCTCATCATATCTCTCCCAGTCTCCCTCATCATCATCATCAGATCTCCCCCCCACCCTCCTCCTCCATGCCTACCTGTGGTAATGGAGACAGGCGGGGGGAGATGGTATGTGGCAGCGGGCCCCTGGCATTAAAGGATAAGCCGGTAGAAGAATCAGCACTTGAGGCAGAGCAGGACGGCACGTGGTGAGGAGAACGCTCTAGCAGCGGACATTGGAAGTAAGAAAGACTTCCGGATCAGACCACTAGAGCCTTCTCCTCCCCTGCCGTCCTGCTCTGCCCCAAGTGCTGATTCTTCTACCGGCTTATCCTTTAACGCCAGGGGCTCGCCGCCGCATACCATCTCCCCCCGCCTGTCTCAACGGGTGTGGGGGCAAGAGTGGGCCCCTGAAAAGCTCAGGCCCCCGGGCAGCCCAGGCTACAGCTACGCCCCTGACCAGATAGATCTTCAGCTTTGTCATATTCTACAGGCTGTGAAATGTAAGGGGTTAACCTCCATCTGTTTTAGACACCAAGAGGGTAATTTAGTTCAGTTTTTTGGCTCCAAAATCAGGGCCAAAAAGGTGTACAAATCCTGCATCAAATGTATTCACCATGTAAATGCCGGGTTCTTTATGGCAATGTTTATACCTAGTAAATCTAAGGCTGCGGTCCCAGTAACAGCCTGTGCGCACGGCGCAGTGTGCACTGCGTGTAAGCACCGCCCCTCAATGGCGCTGGGCCCAGTACGCACCGTCACGCAGAAGGTGCAGCCGCGCTGTGCTGCAGGGTTTTTCCCAACTCAATAAGTTTATTCCTAGCGACGGAGGCGTGGCCACGCCCCCACCGGCGGTTCACCCAATGAGGGCGAACCAGCCGCGTGACGTAATGGCCACGCCCCCGCAAATCCCCGACCACGCCCCCTCCCGTCGCAAGATTCTCCTCTCCCTCACAGACCGCAGATCGCGGTTAGCGCTGTGACACGTGCCGCCCCCCCCGCCGGGCGCGCGTCACAGACATTACTGGGACCGTAGCCTGATGGGTTTTTTATTGCCCAGTTTTGCGTCCAGAAGACTTTGATAAAAGTGAATTGCTGAGAGTGGCAGGGTTTACTTTGTACAGGGCTGTGTACACTGCCAGCTTTATGCAAACAGGCGTTGACAGCGGCCCTGCCGGGAACGTTACCGCGCTGCTGTCTGGCTGCACAGGTGGAGATGGATTCTGCCCCAAGGAAGAGACACAGTGAGCTCTATGTATCCGGCAGAATGGGAGCAATTGTGGTGCAAATTATTTGCACTAGGTGCAACAAGGAAACTAAATTCTATTGCTTCCAGTAGGATTTTTATATTTGACACCCATTGTGCACATTTAGTGGCCCAGAATTGCTCCTCAGAACCCATAGGCCCTTATTCTATACTCGCTGAGATAGTGAATGGACCTTTCTGTGCAATAGCATCGGATCAGCGCCACCGCAGGTTACAGAATGAGGTAACAAAAACAAAGAAGCCCAAAGCTACATCCAATATGACAAAAATACACAGTTAAATACCTATATTTCTCTTGAAAAAGGGTAATTTAGTTAAACCCATTGGCAAAAGTGTTATAAACCTGCAGCCAACGTCAAGGCATGACCATTAGCAGGTCCTAACACTACCTGATTAAAAGTCTTATTTACCTCTATAATTAGAGGAAGAATGATCGCATTGGATCTGTCACAATCAGCCGCATGCAAGACCTGCTCACTTGGAAAGTGGGGAGGGGTGAGCTTAAACCCTGGGAGGGAGTGGCCACTGACCTCCAAAACAGCTGAGACCAGCTGGACAAAGTTAATAATAATAATATTCTGTGTGTTTACAGAATGAGGGCCATTGTGTCAGAAAGACGAGGGAGACAGTAACAGCTGAACTCTTATTTCCTAACGACCAGCCATAAACTTTCCTCTGCTCTGTATTTCCTTTATTATTGATGGAATTAAATATTCTTGGCGACACTTCCCTCTGGTTTAATACACATAGTGTAATCTTCTCATCCTGTCCAGCATTAAACAGGAAGTTCCGTACGATGGAAGCAAAGTGTTCTTATAGCATCATTGAAATGTGTTATCCTTTACGGTCCAGTTGTAAACTGCGCAGAAATAGGCAAGTAACTTAAATAGTGACATGCTACTGTTTCATTCTGACTGTGACCGATGGTACTTACTGCAGATAATGTCCAGCAATATATTGTCCGTTTTGTGCAATAAATCTTCTGGAAGGCGCCCGCAGGGTCTTCTTATATATCTATATCTCTAAGGAACTCCGGGCTCTATGCAGTAAGCGCCGAAAAGGCTTTATTCGCCATTTTCTCGCCAAAATAGCCTCTCCGATTCAGAAAGCGCCGAAAAGTAGCCAAAATCGGCGATTTTTTTCCCCTAAAAAAAACTTTTCGGCATGCGGGTGCCGATATGCCACTTTTGGGCACGTTTTGCCCCTTTTTGAAATCGGCTGAATTCTAGTAGCCCCGATCAGCTTTTCGCTGCTGACACTCTAGAATTGAGATTTTTACGCCAATCCGTCCCGCCAACTAAAGTTGGCAAGTTGGTGGTGGTCGACACTTAGAAAAAATCAGGCCTTTTTCCTGCCTGTGATTGATGCCGGGGGTCTCCGGAAGCTGAAACCCATTAATACCAGCACCGGAGCCCCCCGGCATGCATCCGAGGCAGGAAAAATGCATTTAAAGCCCACTTCATTACCTTAGCGGTTAACCGCTAAGGCAATGAAGGGGTTAACCAGCCGTGCCAGGTTTATTGTGGGTAGCGGGGGTGGGTGAAGGGGGTATTTGGCCCTTGGTGGGTGTTTTGGGCTTGCGGGGGGGTTGCGGGTGGACTTAACCCCTTCATGACCTTAGCGGTTCATACCTCTATGGTCATGAAGGGGTTAAGCCCTCCCGCTACCCACCCGCAAGCCCTAAACAACCACCGTTGGTGCTAATTCCCACTTCGGCCACCCCCGCTACCCACAATAAAAAAATACAAACACAACAGCCCCACACTAAATAAATAAATATATATAAATATAAAAATAAATAAAAAACTATATAAATATATATATATATATATATTACACCAACAACCCCTATACCCCCCTAACATACAGTACATACATGCACAGCAATGATAATATAGGCCAGCGGGGGCCCTCGGGTGTTACCCACAGGCCTGCAGTACCAATTCTGTGCCCCCCCAAATTAATTTTAAAACACATACATACTTATAAAGTATTAACCCCCCCCCCCTAACACATACAGTATAGTAATGGGCACAATTACTATTATCCACAAATGGATAATAGTGAATTTGCCCATTTATATACATAAAGAACAATAAATACATAAAATACATATAGCACTCACCCTTGTTCGGCTGCCATGATGAAGGCCATCCTCATCTTCATCACCGTCCATGCCCCCTCCGATGTGCAAAACATAAACAAGAATAAAAACATCCAATGTAATGTCCCCTAACCCCTTAATCACCATAGCGGTTATTAACAGCGACAGTCATTAAGGGGTTAACCCACCCTCACCCACCACTCGGGAGGCCTACATACCCTCCCCCACTAACCCCTCCACCCGTGAGGCCTAACCACCCTCACTCACTACCCAGCCGGGAGGCCTACCCACATACCCTTGGGGCCAATACCCCTTCCCCCCACCCACAGTACCCACAATAAAAACAATACACAGCCCCACAATAAACATCATTATATTTATTAAATACATAACCTGCCCCCTGTGCCCCCCCCATAAATACATGATTTATTATTTTACATACAGGGATAATACCTCAGGCCCATGGGAGTCCCCGGTGGGCCTGACGGGTCACCTCACAGACCTACAGTAGCCAAGCACCTGGTTTCAAACAGGGTCTGGAGGGCTGCGGGTGGTCCCCGCCAGGCGCCATGGTCCACCAGGTGGTCTCCGCGGGTCACCGTGGGCCACAATGGGGTTCCCACGGGTAGGCCCGCTGCTGTCTGGTGGGCCCCGGGTCAGACCCACAGGTGTCTGAGGGTCCTCGGGTGCTTCACACGGGGGTCTGGGGGCCCTCGGGTGGTCCCTACGGGTCCGCAAGCCCCCACAGATGTGGGGCCACCGGTTCTTCCCCACAGGTGTCCCCCGTGGACCCGGCAGCCGTTTACCCGTGAGAAGTCCGAGGAGACCTCAGGTGGTCTCCATAGGTCTCCCGCAGACCTGAGGAAACAACCCTGTATGTAAAAATAAATAAACATGTCCTATACATTAAATACATCAATCCCCCCTCCCCCCAACACATACAGTACAATAATGTGCAAAATAACTATTATTCAGATAGGGATAATAGATTATTTGCCGATTATTAAACACATCAAGTAGCATAATAAAAGAAATCAAGTTCTACTGACCTGATCAATATGAAGCCCCCTCGACAGCAAAATCCGTGTCCTCCGTTGCCAACAAAAAACATAGCCAATACATTGCTATTACATTCTGATATCAATTAACCCCTTAATCACCTTATCGGATAATAACCGCAAAGGTAATTAAGGGGTTAACCCACCCTTCACCCATTTATTTGTACAGTGGCTTCATCATGCAACTATATATAGATATATATATATATCTATATATAGATATACCTGGGAGAACCTGGGAGAAGGAGCGGCTCAGTGAGTAAATACACTGACTGGCACTGTGTGTGAAGCAGGAGAACCTGGGAGAAGGAGCGGCTCAGTGAGTAAAGACACAGACTGGCACTGTGTGTGAAGCAGGAGAACCTGGGAGAAGGAGCGGCTCAGTGATTAAAGACACTGACTGGCACTGAGTGTGAAGCAGGGGAACCTGGGAGAAGGAGCAGCTCAGTGAGTAAAGACACTGACTGGCACTGAGTGGGAAGCAGGGGAACCTGCGAGAAGGAGCGGCTCAGTGAGTAAAGACACTGACTGGCACTGTGTGCGAAGCAGGGAAACCTGGGAGAAGGAGCGGCTCAGTGATTAAAGACACTGACTGGCACTGAGTGTGAAGAAGGGGAACCTGGGAGAAGCAGCGGCTCAGTGATTAAAGACACTGACTGGCACTGAGTGTGAAGCAGGGGAACCTGGGAGAAGGAGCGGCTCAGTGAGTAAAGACACTGACTGGCACTGAGTGTGAAGCAGGGGAACCTGGGAGAAGGAGCGGCTCAGTGAGTAAAGACACTGACTGGCACTGAGTGTGAAGCAGGGGAACCTGGGAGAAGGAGCGGCTCAGTGAGTAAAGACACTGACTGGCACTGAGTGTGAAGCAGGGGAACCTGGGAGAAGGAGCGGCTCAGTGAGTAAAGACACTGACTGGCACTGAGTGTGAAGCAGGGGAACCTGGGAGAAGGAGCGGCTCAGTGAGTAAAGACACTGACTGGCAGTGAGTGTGAAGCAGGGGAACCTGGGAGAAGGAGCGGCTCAGGGAGTAAAGACACTGACTGGCATTGAGTGTGAAGCAGGGGAACCTGGGAGAAGGAGCGGCTCAGTGAGTAAAGACACTGACTGGCACTGAGCGTGAAGCAGGGGAGCCTTGGAGAAGGAGCGGCTCAGTGAGTAAAGACACTGACTGGCAGTGAGTGTGAAGCAGGGGAACCTGGGAGAAGGAGCGGCTCAGTGAGTAAAGACACTGACTGGCACTGAGTGCGAAGCAGGGGAACCTGGGAGAAGGAGCGGCTCAGTGAGTAAAGACACTGACTGGCACTGAGTGTGAAGCAGGGGAGCCTGGGAGAAGGAGCGGCTCAGTGAGTAAAGACACTGACTGGCACTGAGTGCGAAGCAGGGGAACCTGGGAGAAGGAGCGGCTCAGTGAGTAAAGACACTGACTGGCACTGAGTGTGAAGCAGGGGAGCCTGGGAGAAGGAGCGGCTCAGTGAGTAAAGACACTTACTGTCACTGAGTGTGAAGCAGGGGAACTGGTTTAATTCCCGGTGTCGGCTCCTTGTGACCTTGGTCACTTTATCTCCCTGTGCCTCAGGCACCAAAAACATAGATTGTAAGCTCCACAGGGCAGGGACCTGTGTCTGCAAAATGTCTCTGTAAAGCGCTATGTAAAACTAGCAGCGCTATACAAGAACAAGCTATTATTATGATTAAATATATAAATATGAAATAAGTCTGAGGTGTCAAAGTCGCTGATAGGATGGGCAGATTAGGTCGGTTTTTATCTGAGATTCGGGCAACATTTCTATGTTTCTATGAACTCACTCGCCCAGAAAGTGAAGCTTTTCATTCTTTTCCGGTACAAAAGAAAGTTATTTTTTCTTTCTTCAGGTTTCTTTGAAATTCCCTCGTGTCCGATACTTATTGTGATGCACTCACCTACTGACAGCATCATAAATACTTTTATAACAAAGATAGAACCAATTTACCTGGAGACACAAACAGTCTTATCGTGGAAGAGATTAGGCAAAGATCGTACAAAGTCATGGAAATAGGATATAAAAACCACTTCTGCATGTCTGGTTTTGTGTAGCTGTCTTTATGTAGCTTGTTTTGTGTAGCTGTCATTGTGTAGCTTGTTTTGTGTAGCTTGTTTTGTGTAGCTGTCTTTGTGTAGCTGTCTTTGTGTAGCTGTCTTTGTGTAGCTGTCTTTTGTGCAGCTGGTTTGGTGTAGCTGGTTTGGTGTAGCTGGTTTGGTGTAGCTGTAGCTGTCTTAGTGTAGCTGTCTTTGTGTAGCTGTCTTTTGTGTAGCTGGTTTGGTGTAGCTGGTTTGGTGTAGCTGGTTTGGTGTAGCTGTCGCTGTCTTTGTGTAGCTGTCTTTGTGTAGCTGTCTTTGTGTAGCTGGTTTGGTGTTGCTGGTTGGGTGTAGCTGGTTTGGTGTAGCTGTAGCTGTCTTTGTGTAGCTGGCTTTGTGTAGCTGGCTTTGTGTAGCTGTCTTTGTGTAGCTGTCTTTGTGTAGCTGTCTTTGTGTAGCTGTCTTTGTGTAGCTGGCTTTGTGAAGCTGGCTTTGTGTAGCTGGCTTTGTGAAGCTGGTTTTGTGTAACTGTAATTGATGCTGAAAACTGCTCGATCCCTTACCCATGCGGCCTAACTTTACGCTGTACCCGTGGCTGCTGACCGGAGCATTCTGGAAATGTGCTGACCCTACAGAATTTACAATCACCTGCTCTCATCTTTCCTACACTCGGATAATGAGAGTGTCCCCTGCGGTTACTGACGCACAGAGAAGAGCTCGGGACCCGGCAGAGCGCACACAGAACTAAGATATATTCACCACACTCTTATTTCTTTAGCAGCTACTGTAATTTATTAACTTACACTGTTACATTCCAGGAGCCCTGATCAGGTGTACATTAATAACCTCTTCCCTACTGGAGTCTCACTTATTAGTACCCAGTCTTACTCACTGGATGGCAGTCTCACTCATTGAGGGACAGGCTCATTCATTGAGAGGCTGTCCCACTCACTAGAGGACAGGCTCACTTACTTGGCTGCAGTCCCACTCACTGGGAGGCAGTCTTACTCCTCAGAGGACAGACTCAATCATTGGAGAGCAGGGTCACTCATTAGAGAGCAGTCCCACTCATTGGGATGCAGTCCCACTCACCGGGAGGTAGTCCCACTCATCAGATGAGAGCCTCACTTATTGGACAGCAGTCTCACTCATTGGAAGGCAGTCTCACTCATTGGGAGGCAGTTCCACTCACCGGGAGGCAATCCCACTCACCGGGCGGCAGTCTCACTCATCAGATGAGAGCCTCACTTATTGGACAGCAGTCTCACTCATAGGAAGACAGTCCCACTCACCGGGCGGCAGTCTCACTCATTGGGAGGCAGTCTCACTCATTGGGAGGCAGTTCCACTCACCGGGAGGCAGTCCCACTCACCGGGCGGCAGTCTCACTCATTGGAAGGCAGTCTCACTCATTGGGAGGCAGTCTCACTCATTGGGAGGCAGTTCCACTCACCGGGAGGCAGTTCCACTCACCGGGAGGCAGACTCACTCATTGAAAGGTAGTCTATCTAATCGGAGGAAGTTTCACTGAGCAGACATACTCACTTGGGGGCAGCGGGATATGGAACGAGTGTGGGAAACTGGAGCATTATTCTCCCTGAAAAAGCCGTAAAAGTGGCGTCAATAAATAAAACCACTTCGATTGGTTCTAGCACTTTCCCTGCTCAGAGTCCGTCCGCCTCTCACTAGAGGTTAGCTACGTATTCTGCGGCTCTTCGCCATGTTGGGAGGAATTTTGCCGGGTTCTAGATATTGCTATACCATCATCACCACGTGAATAATTCAAACAAGCGGAGAAATATATGGTGTCGCAAACTGGAGCATTGCTCCAAAACCGGCGTAAATTGCGTCATTTTTAACTCTGCGTGACTGTACGTTAAAGTATCATGGGGCTTTACTCCATTTTGTAGCCCCAATTTGCTCCACTTGCGTAATGAGTGTTTTGGGGAGCGGATGACTCCTCCCCTCACTCTGTACCCACTCCCCAAAACACTACTCCCCTCACTCTGTCTGTGCCCACTCCCCAAAACACTGTGTTTTGGGGAGTGGGTGCAGAGTGAGTTGAGGAGTGTTTTGGGGAGTGGGTACAGAGTGAGGGGAGGAGTGTTTTGGGGAGTAGGTACAGAGTGAGGGGAGGAGTGTTTTGGGGAGTAGGTACAGGCATACCCCGGTTTAAGGACACTCACTTTAAGTACACTCACGAGTAAGTACATATCGCCCAATAAGCAAACGGCAGCTCATGCATGTGCCTGTCAGCACGTCCTGAACAGCAATACCAGCTCCCTACATGTACCGAAGCTGTGCGCAAGCGGGGAGACTATAGAGCCTGTTACAAATGCGTTATTTACATCAGTTATGCACGTATATGACGATTGCAGTACAGTACATGCATCGGTAAGTGGGAAAAAGGTAAAGCTTCACTTTAAGTACATTTTCGCTTTACATACATGCTCCGGTCCCATTGCGTACGTTAATGCGGGGTATGCCTGTACAGAGTGAGGGGAGGAGTGTTTTGGGGAGTGGGTACAGAGTGAGGGGAGGAGTGTTTTGGGGAGTGGGTGCAGAGTGCGGGGAGGAGTGTTTTGGGGAGTGGGTACAGACAGAGTGAGGGAGGAGTGTTTTGGGGAGTGGGCACAGACAGAGTGAGGGAGGAGTGTTTTGGGGAGTGGGCACAGAGTGAGGGGAGGAGTGTTTTGGGGAGTGGGCACAGACAGAGTGAGGGAGGAGTGTTTTGCGGAGTGGGTGCAGACACAGTGAGGGGAGGAGTGTTTTGGGGAGTGGGTGCAGACACAGTGAGGGGAGGAGTGTTTTGGGGAGTGGGTGCAGACACAGTGAGGGGAGGAGTGTTTTGGGGAGTGGGTGCAGACACAGTGAGGGGAGGAGTGTTTTTGGGAGTGGGTGCAGACACAGTTAGGGGAGGAGTGTTTTGGGGAGTGGGTACAGACACAGTGAGGGGATGAGTATTTTGGGAAGTGGGTACAGACACAGTGAGAGGATGAGTATTTTGGGGAGTGGGTGCAGACACAGTGAGGGGAGGAGTGTTTTGGGGAGTGGGTGCAGACAGAGTGAGGGGAGGAGTGTTTTGGGGAGTGGGCACAGACAGAGTGAGAGGAGGAGTGTTTTGGGGAGTGGGTGCAGACACAGTGAGGGGAGGAGTGTTTTGGGGAGTGGGTGCAGACAGAGTGAGGGGAGGAGTGTTTTGGGGAGTGGGCACAGACAGAGTGAGAGGAGGAGTGTTTTGGGGAGTGGGTGCAGACAGAGTGAGGGGAGGGTCAGAGAAATATTATACTGGGATGGATCGGCCTGAAACTGGTGCAGGTTCCTCTCCCTTTGACGTCGGGATTTGGTGGCGTTAACCCCGGCTCCTGAGCGATCCGCCCCCCATGTGAGTAGCAGGATTATAAAAACGTACACATGGCTGCTCAGTGTTGGGAGCAAATTGGTCCATTTTAGCTACATATGCCCCGGTATCGCCTCCATCACCGAGAGATTATCCATTTGAATGTGATTATTCACTGGATTCCCCACACCTCCTTCCCGAGGGCTCTGGGTCCCGACCGCTCGGTGAGTAAACTGCTTCATACAGTATATGAAACTGCTAATAAAACGAATACGTTTCTATAACAAATATATAAGTGCCTTGTGCCACAGCCGGGGGAACCTGATACAGGGAGGTGATGTCAGTCCTCATACCCTGGGCTGAAGGGGCCTCAAATCTATTGCAAGCTATAAAATATCTACAGAAATGCACATTCCCGATGTGTGTTTCATCCCAGTCACTGAGGAGGGCTGTTTATTTAAACAAATCCAAGTTAATTCAGTGCAGATGTGAGTGCTCTAATGAGAACTGATAATCGCTATAATTTCAGAGCAAGTAACAGAAATGTTATCCCCGGGACATGATTAATTATCGAAGAAAGATTCTTAAAAAGAGTAGCACTTTATTGTGGATGGAATTGGGAGTTACTTTGTGCATTTGTGCTTTTATCCTGTAATTAAACAGCAGGGTGTATATCCGAGCAAGCGGATTAATAAATGACACTTAACTCTCCCGTGCCACATCAGAGAACAGTTAGTCCAGGACGTGTCTGAGACAAGGGAATGTGCTCATCCCTGTTTAGAGGGGTTTGCCACCTGGTTACTACCCATAACTTACTTTGTATCAGGTTATTACTAGAAGGTCTTATACCTGTAGCCCTCTTTCCCCCATCGTCTGGGAAATGTTCTTGCTACCGGTGTATTCTGTGGCTGGTGGTACATAGCTGTAGGTAAACAGAAGGTCGGAGATCTCCGTGGGGGTGTGGGGAGTGTCAGGACAGGTTCGCGGTGATTACTCAGTGGTCAGCGCCTCCAGTCCTAGAGGATCCTCAGGTCTCAGGATGCACCTCATGGACACGTCTTTCCTCACAGGCATTACAAAGCTTCAAGGACTACACCAGGTATTGCTCTGACTGAGGTTTATGGGCAGTAGTTGTAGTACACTCACTGGATCATTATCACTGTACCCTACCCCTTCTTGGACTAGGCCTCAGTCACTTCTCTAGCAGAAGACCTCTCTGCAGTATCTCTATACTCTGGCATCTCTTCCAGAAGAACATCCTTACACTCTGAAGTCTCAATCAGAACTCACACTCACTGCTCTACACTACATAGGAAAGCAGCCCCCTCCTTCCCTGGGCAGTGGCTAGTAAGCCGGCCTATTTCTGCCATAGACCCCCCTTACTTCAGTGAGAGGCCAATATAACTTTATTGTTCATACCTGCTGAACAATGTAACGTCACACACTGAACATTAGGACGGATCCCCACAGGAATCATGCCCACACCCTATGGGGACTTACAGAGGAACGTAAGGCAAGGAATAGTAGTCCAGAGAGACCTGGCTTCACACCATTCAGCTCCCCCTCACTAGGAGTCTTCACCTTAATAAACTAATTGCTTTAGTTTGCATTATTATCGGTCTGTGTATCAAGACAAATAAAAGTTGACTTTGACTCGGTTTTTAATCTCCATCTTGCGGACGCTCGCTGGGAAACTCTTTTGCACGTGACGCAGTTCTTTGCACAGGAAGCTTCAGACGGTTCCGGTGGGATGGAGTTCTGAGAACGGGGCTGAAACCGCAGCAGGACTGTCTGCACACTGTATCAGCACCTGTCACAGGCTGAGAGACGCCCACTAACCCCCACATCCCTGTGTGTAACTGTTACCCATGTACTGTGTCATTATTATACCCCACCCCCAATAGTTCATGCACTGTGTAACCATTATACCCTACCCCCTGTTATGCATGTACTGTGTAATCATTATACCCTACCCCCTGTTATTCATGTACTGTGTAATCATTATACCCTACCCCCTGTTATTCATGTACTGTGTAATCATTATACCCTACCCCCTGTTATTCATGTACTGTGTAACCATTATACCTACCCCGTTATTCATGTACTGTGTAATCATTATACCTACCCCCTGTTATTCATGTACTGTGTAATCATTATACCTACCCCCTGTTATTCATGTACTGTGTAATCATTATACCCTACCCCAGGGGGGCGCAAACTTTTTTCCCTGCGCCCCCCTGCCGGCTGTCCTCTCACTCCCGCGCCCCCCCCAACCCCAACTTACCCTCGCACCGGCGTAATGACGTCACGTTGCCATAGCAACGTGACGTCACATGACCTCGCAGCGTCATTTTGACGCCGCGTTGCCATGGCGACGCCGGGAGGAAGCCGCCGGAGCCACGGGTAAGTATGGTTTACAGAGGCCCTGCAGCTCCCCCGGCACTTAATTTAAGTGCCTTCGGGAAGCGCGAGGGGCCTCTGTAAACCCCGCGCCCCCCGTCGGCAGTCTCGCGCCCCCCCTGGGGGTCGCGCCCCACAGATTGCGCACCGCTGCCCTACCCCATTATACATGTACTGTGTAATCATTATACCCTACCCCCTGTTATTCATGTACTGTGTAACCATTATACCCTACCCCATTATACATGTACTGTGTAATCATTATACCTAACCCCCGTTATTCATGTACTGTGTAATCATTATACCCTACCCCATTATACATGTACTGTGTAATCATTATACCCTACCCCCTGTTATTCATGTACTGTGTAACCATTATACCCTACCCCATTATACATGTACTGTGTAATCATTATACCTACCCCCCGTTATTCATGTACTGTGTAACCATTATACCTACCCCGTTATTCATGTACTGTGTAATCATTATACCTACCCCCTGTTATTCATGTACTGTGTAATCATTATACCCTACCCCCTGTTATACATGTACCGTGTAATCATTATACCCTACCCCCTGTTATTCATGTACTGTGTAATCATTATACCCTACCCCCTGTTATACATGTACCGTGTAATCATTATACCCTACCCCCTGTTATACATGTACCGTGTAATCATTATACCCTACCCCCTGTTATACATGTACTGTGTAATCATTATACCTACCCCCTGTTATTCATGTACTGTGTAATCATTATACCCTACCCCCTGTTATACATGCACTGTGTAATCATTATACCCTACCCCCTGTTATTCATGTACTGTACTGTGTAATCATTATACCTACCCCCTGTTATTCATGTACTGTACTGTGTAATCATTATACCCTACCCCAGGGTTTCCCAAACTTTTTTTTCCGTGACCCGGTTATTTTTTAACTTCTTTTTCGTGACCCACTAAAAATTTTATCGCCTATAGGGCCTGCACAGACACACACACAGCCACTGATATACACACACACACACACACACACACACACAGCCACAGACACACACACAGCCGCTGATACACACACACACAGGGAGGGGGCCAGGGACACTTGGGTGGGTGGGAGGGAAGGGGCCAGGGACACTTGGGTGGGTGGGAGGGGGCCAGGGACACTTGGGTGGGTGGGAGGGGGCCAGGGACACTTGGGTGGGTGGGAGGGGGCCAGGGACACTTGGGTAGGTGGGAGGGAGGGGGCCAGGGACACTTGGGTGGGTGGGAGCGGGCCAGGGACACTTGGGGGCCAGGGACACTTGGGTAGGTGGGAGGGAGGGGGCCAGGGACACGTGGGTGGGTGGGAGGGGGGCAGGGACACTTGGGTGGGTGGGAGGGGGCCAGGGACACTTGGGTGGGTGGAAGGGGGCCAGGGACACTTGGGTGGGTGGGAGGGGGCCAGGGACACTTGGGTGGGTGGGAGGGGGCTAGAGACACTTGGGTGGGAGGCAGTGACTGGGTGGGGTGACTTTCCTTGCCGCCGGACGCTTTCCCCTGCTGCCCCCGATATCCCCTGCTGCCCGGGACGGGAGGTGTGCTTGGGGGCACGGAAGTGGGCTCGGGAGGGGGTGCCACGGGAGGTGAGCTCGGGAAGCTGGCCGCGGGGGGAAGCGGGCCGCAGTAGGAGCTTGTACTTCCACCCTCCCCCATGCAACGTGCGGGCCGCTGAGGAGCTGGTACTTCCTCCTCCGTCCCACGTTGGGAGCGGGGGGGGAGGAAGGGAGCGGGCCCTGCGCAAGCGCGCGGGACCGCGGGCGGAATCGCCGCCATTTTTTTTTAACTTGAGCAGGGGGGGGGGCCGGGGAGACACCGCGCGGCCAGCCTCGCTGCGACCCGGCAATTTTGGTGCCGTGGCCCGGTGCCGGGTCGCGACCCACCATTTGGGAAACGCTGCCCTACCCCATTATACATGTACTGTGTAATCATTATACCTACCCCCTGTTATACATGTACCGTGTAATCATTATACCCTACCCCTATTATTCATGTACCGTGTAATCATTATACCTACCCCCTGTTATACATGTACTGTGTAATCATTATACCCTAACCCCTGTTATACATGTACTGTGTAACCATTATACCCTACCCCCTGTTATACATGTACTGTGTAATCATTATACCTACCCCCTGTTATACATGTACTGTGTAATCATTATACCTACCCCCTGTTATTCATGTACCGTGTAATCATTATACCTACCCCCTGTTATACATGTACTGTGTAATCATTATACCCTACCCCCTGTTATACATGTACTGTGTAATCATTATACCTACCCCCTGTTATACATGTACTGTGTAATCATTATACCTACCCCCTGTTATTCATGTACCGTGTAATCATTATACCCTACCCACTGTTATACATGCACTGTGTAATCATTATACCTACCCCCTGTTATTCATGTACTGTGTAATCATTATACCTACCCCCTGTTATTCATGTACCGTGTAATCATTATACCTACCCCCTGTTATACATGTACTGTGTAATCATTATACCTACCCCCTGTTATTCATGTACTGTGTAATCATTATACCTACCCCCTGTTATTCATGTACCGTGTAATCATTATACCTACCCCCTGTTATTCATGTACTGTGTAATCATTATACCTACCCCCTGTTATACATGTACTGTGTAATCATTATACCTACCCCCTGTTATTCATGTACTGTGTAATCATTATACCTACCCCCTGTTATTCATGTACCGTGTAATCATTATACCTACCCCCTGTTATACATGTACTGTGTAATCATTATACCTACCCCCTGTTATACATGTACTGTGTAATCATTATACCTACCCCCTGTTATTCATGTACCGTGTAATCATTATACCTACCCCCTGTTATTCATGTACTGTGTAATCATTATACCTACCCCCTGTTATACATGTACTGTGTAATCATTATACCTACCCCCTGTTATTCATGTACCGTGTAATCATTATACCTACCCCCTGTTATACATGTACTATGTAATCATTATACCCTACCCCCCGTTATTCATGTACTGTGTAACCATTATACCCTACCCCCTGTTATACATGTACCGTGTAATCATTATACCTACCCCCTGTTATACATGTACTGTGTAACCATTATACCCTACCCCCTGTTATACATGTACTGTGTAACCATTATACCTACCCCCTGTTATACATGTACTGTGTAATCATTATACCCTACCCCCTGTTATACATGTACTGTGTAACCATTATACCCTACCCCTTGTTATACATGTACTGTGTAACCATTATACCTACCCCCTGTTATACATGTACTGTGTAATCATTATACCCTACCCCCTGTTATACATGTACTGTGTAACCATTATACCTACCCCCTGTTATACATGTACTGTGTAATCATTATACCCTACCCCGTTATACATGTACTGTGTAATCATTATACCCTACCCCCTGTTATTCATGTACTGTGTAATCATTATACCTTACCCCGTTATTCATGTACTGTGTAACCATTATACCCTACCCCCTGTTATACATGTACTGTGTAATCATTATACCCTACCCCCCATTATACATGTACTGTGTAATCATTATACCCTACCCCCTGTTATACATGTCTGTGTAATCATTATACCTACCCCCTGTTATTCATGTACTGTACTGTGTAATCATTATACCCTACCCCCTGTTATTCATGTACTGTACCGTGTAATCATTATACCCTACCCCATTATACATGTACTGTGTAATCATTATACCCTACCCCGTTATACATGTACTGTGTAATCATTATACCTTACCCCCTGTTATTCATGTACTGTGTAACCATTATACCCTACCCCATTATACATGTACTGTGTAATCATTATACCCTACCCCATTTACATGTACTGTGTAATCATTATACCTACCCCCTGTTATTCATGTACTGTGTAATCATTATACCCTACCCCCTGTTATACATGTACTGTGTAATCATTATACCTTACCCCCTGTTATTCATGTACTGTGTAACCATTATACCCTACCCCATTATACATGTACTGTGTAATCATTATACCCTACCCCCTGTTATACATGTACTGTGTAATCATTATACCTACCCCCTGTTATTCATGTACTGTACTGTGTAATCATTATACCCTACCCCATTATACATGTACTGTGTAATCATTATACCCTACCCCGTTATACATGTACTGTGTAATCATTATACCTACCCCCTGTTATTCATGTACTGTACTGTGTAATCATTATACCCTACCCCATTATACATGTACTGTGTAATCATTATACCCTACCCCGTTATACATGTACTGTGTAATCATTATACCTTACCCCCTGTTATTCATGTACTGTGTAACCATTATACCCTACCCCATTATACATGTACTGTGTAATCATTATACCCTACCCCCTGTTATTCATGTACTGGGTAATCATTATACCTACCCCCTGTTATTCATGTACTGTGTAACCATTATACCCTACCCCCTGTTATACATGTATTGTGTAATCATTATACCCTACCCCCTGTTATACATGTACTGTGTAATCATTATACCCTACCCCCTGTTATACATGTACCGAGTAATCATTATACCCTACCCCCTGTTATACATGTACTGTGTAACCATTATACCCTACCCCCTGTTATTCATGTACCGTGTAATTATTATACCTACCCCCTGTTATACATGTACTGTGTAACCATTATACCCTACCCCCTGTTATTCATGTACCGTGTAATTATTATACCTACCCCCTGTTATTCATGTACTGTGTAATCATTATACCTACCCCCTGTTATTCATGTACCGTGTAATTATTATACCTACCCCCTGTTATTCATGTACTGTGCAATCATTATACCCTACCCCATTATACATGTACTGTGTAATCATTATACCTACCCCCTGTTATTCATGTACTGTGTAATCATTATACCCTACCCCCTGTTATTCATGTACCGTGTAATTATTATACCTACCCCCTGTTATACATGTACCGTGTAATCATTATACCTACCCCCTGTTATTCATGTATCGTGTAATTATTATACCTACCCCCTGTTATTCATGTACTGTGCAATCATTATACCCTACCCCATTATACATGTACTGTGTAATCATTATACCTACCCCCTGTTATTCATGTACTGTGTAATCATTATACCCTACCCCCTGTTATTCATGTACCGTGTAATTATTATACCCTACCCCATTATACATGTACTGTGTAATCATTATACCTACCCCTTGTTACTCATGTACTGTGCAATCATTATACCTACCCCGTTATTCATGTACTGTGTAACCATTATACCCTACCCCCTGTTATTCATGTACTGTGTAATCATTATACCCTACCCCCTGTTATTCATGTACTGTGTAATCATTATACCCTACCCCCTGTTATTCATGTACTGTGTAATCATTATACCCTACCCCCTGTTATTCATGTACTGTGTAATCATTATACCCTACCCCGTTATTCATGTACTGTGTAATCATTATTCCCTACCCTGTTATACATGTACTGTGTAATCATTATACCCTACCCCCTGTTATACATGTACTGTGTAATCATTATACCCTACCCCCTGTTATACATGTACTGTGTAATCATTATACCTACCCCGTTATTCATGTACTGTGTAATCATTATACCCTACCCCCTGTTATACAGTACATGTACTGTGTAATCATTATACCCTACCCCCTGTTATACATGTACTGTGTAATCATTATACCTACCCCCTGTTATACATGTACTATGTAATCATTATACCCTACCCCCTGTTATACATGTGTAGCCCTTTTTCTGACACGCTAAAGCGACTACGGGTAACTGCACACACCTGCGGCTCCAGGAGATCTGAGCCTCCGCTAGCTGGGAGCCTGGGGTAACACTTATAGCGCAGCGCCTCCACTTACCCAGGATCCCCGTGATGTGAGATTCCCCTGGGCAAGAAACATATACACACACATGTATGATGCAACCAACTTTACTATATGCACAATAACCTTAGCACTCTATCATATTAATACACACGCAGCATATAACCCAACACATAACCTATAATGCAATATAACCTTAACGCAGCTAAATGATAATGTCCTTATAACGTGAGTGGCTCGGCCACACTCTTAATGAGTATTGTCCTGTACAGTAGTGGCTCAGCCACGCTCTTAATGAGTATGTCCGGGTCTCGCCACCGCGTGCCCCACACACCGTGTCCTTGCGCTAGTAGCTAGAATAACTCCGTGTATTAGGCCTTTGGTCACTCACTAGTGTCCTCAAAGAGTTACGCCTAAGGCGGGATCAGCGCCTGTTGACCGGTGTTGGTGCACTTAACGTAAATACCTTCCGGTCACAGCGGTGACCGGTAATGCTTCGAAAAGGATCAGACGAATCCTTGCTTGTCTTTGATGTCCGCAGTGCAGCTGTCTGGTCCCAAGCAGCTCACCAGCAAACCTGCTCCGCACGCTTGTCCCTAACTGTCTACACAGTAAGGTGACTGATCGCTACCACTATGGGCGTCCCTGCAGCACAGCAACCTACTGTGGCTCAGGAGTTTCTCCTAAGGGCCTGCGGGGTAAAGCTAGCCTATGCAGGCGGGTCTCGGACCCCTGCACGCATACACCCTCCTCCTTTACCTTCCAGAAACCCTTTCACTAGCGTGGTCTCTCCCCCACGCTTCCCTTTCCTGTCCCTGTCATCCTACCCTTCTGATTGGTTCTTCACATCAGGTGACTGCCCAGGAGCTCATGGGAATTGTAGTTTATCCACGGAGCCTCTCTGCCTAATCTGCACAGACACACAGCTCAGCTATTACATCAGCCACTGCCGTCTGACTCTGCTCTAACACACTGCAACACTGTTGCAGACACTACACATGCCTCTCACTGAACAGAGTCAAACACCAACTGAACACACATATTCCTACCACATCCTTACACATGTAACGGGTATTCCACCCCACCCAATCTCATATGTAGTGTGGGTGAGTAGAACATGTGGTGTTACCGGTGTGGTGCGTATACCTGCAGGCTCACAGGAGGTCTGAGCCTCCGCTAATGAGAGCCTGGGGTGAATCCTCTGGAACGGATCTTCGTTTACAGCGCCTCCACCTATGTAGGATTCTAGGGAAGTGTAGAATGACCCTACATAGGAACCCAATAAGAAACTACACACACAGTGATTATATATAACTAAGGGCTTTACTACGAACATAGAGAATATCATAATCCATTACATAACATCATAACCTGTGTCCCTCTCACGAGGAGACACTACCCGTGGTGACGTCTCGCAGGACGATTCCCCGACACCAGGTGATCCCACCCAGTGTCCCAAGAACCCCACCCAATGTCCCGTACTCCTACAGAGATAGTCACTGGGTGACTGCGCAGTCACTAAAACCTCTAGGCCTGTTGGTGCACATATAATATTGATACCTTCCGAGCACTCCGATGCTCGGGCCTGCAACACTCTTCTCAAAGGGTCAGACGTCCGTCTGATCCTTTCCAGGTATTCTGCCGGTGGACCCCAACGAGGGTCCCACCGCTCCACGGGAACTGCAACCGATCACGGCAACACCAACCGCATGGGAACAGCAACCGCCGTTATCAGCTTTCTGCCTAACTACTTCTAGAGTGACAGCAACCCTAACCTAGGGCCTGTCCCTGAGGAACCGCAACCTGGGATGGCTTGGGGAAAACTCCTAGGGCCTGTGGAACATTAACCTGCCCCCCTTCCCCTAGCTACCCAGTCTCAACTGTAACTGCTAATCCTAACAGCCTAACGCACCTGCAGCCAACACTCAGCTCACACTGTCAGCCTGCAGGGATCCACACACACTTCACACACACTGCACGCACTGCGCCCAGCACATGCAGCGACACACACACAGACAACTGCAATCACACACAGCCACCTGGATCCCGTAGCAATCCACTACTAGCACACTGTGCCTATTTGCCAGTGCCCACAGCCCTCTCCGCTGTGGCACTGCCAAACCTGCACCTTACACACACTAAGGGTGACCTCCCTATCTAGGGCCGTCCCTTATCAGTTACCCACTAACCTGGTGGGGAGTTGGGGCCTACCTGGAGGGTGAGGGTACCTATCAGGATGCAGGAGCTGCACTCACTCCCCGCATCCTTCCTTCCCCTTCAGCTCCTCTGCTCCAACTGACAAACGTGCTGCAGCCCAAACAATGTATCTCTTTCCTCCAGGCCTTCCTAAGCCCTATTGGCTCCCTGGTATCACATGGGGCGTGCAAAGGCTCTTGGGATATGTAGTCCCAGCTCAGAGCCTTCCCTGGTAGGCTAGGGGTTCGCGGGCTTTTCCTACCCTGCACTGCGCGTGCGCAAGCTCTCCCGGGCTTTCTCTCTTCTCCCCGAGCTGTCCCTATGCTCGCGCGAGCTATCCCTAGCTCTGGGGCTTTCCCTGCGCCTACGCGTCCCTGCGCATGCGCAACACTGTCTTCAATGGCGGCGCCCTGCACCACCGGCCGCCGGGACCTTAGAGACGCGATCGCGGCCTTAGCAACGGCCCGATCGCGTCCCCGGCAACCGGCCGCAGGCAGGAGAAGCCGCGCTGCTCCCTGCTCCAGCCCCCACCCTTGGAAGCAGCCGTCGGGTTGTTCAGTACCCGCGATCGAGCTGCGCCAGGGGAGGGGGGTCTCCAGGAGCTGCTGGGGACCAGGGTTACACTCTCCCCCTGGTGAAACACCCAACGCCCTCGCTTGGGGAACGACATAGCATGGTACACAGTTATACAATGAAAAGGCAGTGCATATGTACAACTTATCAATGGTGACTTTAAACCCCAGGTTACAATGCATTTCACACCCATTAATACCCGAGACTAGCTGAGACCGTTTGTGGGGTGCCCCTACCAGATCAGATGGGGGTACCTCACTTTTGCGTCCGTGAGCCTCCCCCAGAAAAATTTCTTGGAGAGCACACTCTAAGGCGACAGTTTCTGGCTCTTCGCTACTTCCTCCCCCTGGTGGAAGGAGTAGCCCAGTGTCTCTGAAGCAGACCTTTACCCGGTCATCCGCGGCAGGGATGCGGTAGACCAGGAGGCCAGGACCTTTCCCGCGGTCCACCACCTGGCGAATGGCACGCTCCTTTTTGGGCGTAAAGGAGGCCAGTCTTCCTGGATCGTCCTTTACACAGTCCTTGTCCCTACGGACTTGCGAGGCTTCCACTGAGAAGCAAGCACTGGGAAATGTCTCGGTTTCACCTGGCAGGGGGGAAAAAGTAGACACCTTACCCCTGCGGTGATTCATGGTGGTCAACAAGTCCTCGGGGACGCTGTCAGTTCCCACCTTGGTGGTATCGGGACCTGTCCCCAATTCTTCTGGGACAGTCCACTCACTGACTCGAACTTCGGGAGCGTTGGATCCCAGTCCTGGGACCACTTGCGTCGGAGCACACGGGCTCACACTCCGCTCAGGAACCGTAGCTTTGGCCTTCTTCACGGCCACCTCCATCGGAGTCGGTGGGGAACAAGGGGGTTCCTTACCACTCTGCTGGCTGACGATGGGCTTCCCTTCTTCCGGAAGGATCGACGGTAGACACTGGTCCACTCTCTTCCCTGGACAGCTACCTTCTAATGAGGACACCTCCGCCAGGACGCGATGAAGAGGGGAGCCCTTCGCCCGGGCGACCAGACTTAAGGAGCCATCGTGCTCCACGGTCACCTGGAGGCTCACCCCCGACACCCCTGGGGCAGTCGACTCACCCTTGTCGGCGTTAGGTACTGGTCCCCATTCTAGGACCGATGGTACCTCTGTAGTAGGTCGGACTGACCATTGTAGGGCACACGGGCCCACAGCAGGGTCCGCAACATCGGGACACACTTCCTCTAGGGCACACGGGCCCACAGCAGGCTCTGCATTCGCCGAGATAGTGTGTTCCTTGGTGTCACTGAAGTGGTCCGCCGGCAGGCGCATCACCACAAGTGACGGGTCGCTGGATTCACTAGAAGAAGGTGGGGGTATATACACCTTACCCTGTGATTCCTCTGTCTCACTGCTGGGGTGGTTCGCCGGTAGGCGCATCGCCACCGATGGGAATTCAACCTTGTCCGCTGGCAACATCACGATCGGATCCTCCGCCAACGTGTTGCTCGGCTCCAGGATTGGCTGATCCGGGTTCTGTGGTTCCTGCTCAGGAACCAGGTCTAGAAGGTTCACTTGGGCGCACTGGCCCTCCGAAATGTCTATGAGAAGGGTAGATGGGTTAGTTATACTGACCGGTTCTTCAGGCTGGGGCACAATAGGTTTTAAGAACCAGGCACCGCAATCTTCACATTGAGGCTCCCACGCCAATGCCGCTCTAGAACAGTCACATGTGGGGCTAAAATACTGTATGCTCAGTTCTCCATCCACGTTGCCGGTCTTGAAATCCAGCGGTAGCTGAAATAGGTCGGCTCCTTGGACATAAGCTTTTTGCAGGCAAGTGCACATTAATGTAAGGGCTTTCACTCCTGGCGCGTGCCAGGCCACATACACATTGGGGTGTACTCCCTTACAGTCTGTTTCATCACTATCAGGAAACCAAGAGTCTATTTCATTTATGTCGGCCACAGTGCCCTCTTCCTCGGGCTGTCCTGTAGCCGCCAACGGCACGGGTTGCAGAGTCGGTATCCTGCAGCAGCCACACATGCGTCCCCAGGCCAATTTACAAAAGGAGCAGTCACCATTGTTACAGAAACATTCCCGGCACCCATCCTCGTTCGCGTCTTCCAACCGCCCCTTTATCAGGCACGTCAAAACACCAAAGTTCATACTACCCGACGGACTCAATGATTCGATCATACACGGGCACAACAAAAAGAATACGCACCCGGCCTTAGTCTGCCATAGTCCATATGACGGCGAGCAATTTTCTTTGCACCCCGTACTTTCTTTGATGGAGACAGCAGTTACGGGTGAAGGCGCACTGGGCCTACTCCCCCTGGTGGAATCTGAAGGAGGGGCAGCACACTCTTTCATTAAGTGACTCTGGCTCGGCACAGAGTTATTCAGTTGGCGGGGGCGGGGCTTAGGGTTTCCCGCCAAGCTCGGACAGTCTGCAACAATTTCCCGCGCGAGCGGGAAATCAGCACGTGACTTCTTCATGGCTAACAAAAATAGCACAATTTAGAAAAAAAATATACCGGGCACCCCAGGTCGATCTCAGCAGCGCCTCCAAATGTAACGGGTATTCCACCCCACCCAATCTCATATGTAGTGTGGGTGAGTAGAACATGTGGTGTTACCGGTGTGGTGCGTATACCTGCAGGCTCACAGGAGGTCTGAGCCTCCGCTAATGAGAGCCTGGGGTGAATCCTCTGGAACGGATCTTCGTTTACAGCGCCTCCACCTATGTAGGATTCTAGGGAAGTGTAGAATGACCCTACATAGGAACCCAATAAGAAACTACACACACAGTGATTATATATAACTAAGGGCTTTACTACGAACATAGAGAATATCATAATCCATTACATAACATCATAACCTGTGTCCCTCTCACGAGGAGACACTACCCGTGGTGACGTCTCGCAGGACGATTCCCCGACACCAGGTGATCCCACCCAGTGTCCCAAGAATCCCACCCAATGTCCCGTACTCCTACAGAGATAGTCACTGGGTGACTGCGCAGTCACTAAAACCTCTAGGCCTGTTGGTGCACATATAATATTGATACCTTCCGAGCACTCCGATGCTCGGGCCTGCAACACTCTTCTCAAAGGGTCAGACGTCCGTCTGATCCTTTCCAGGTATTCTGCCGGTGGACCCCAACGAGGGTCCCACCGCTCCACGGGAACTGCAACCGATCACGGCAACACCAACCGCATGGGAACAGCAACCGCCGTTATCAGCTTTCTGCCTAACTACTTCTAGAGTGACAGCAACCCTAACCTAGGGCCTGTCCCTGAGGAACCGCAACCTGGGATGGCTTGGGGAAAACTCCTAGGGCCTGTGGAACATTAACCTGCCCCCCTTCCCCTAGCTACCCAGTCTCAACTGTAACTGCTAATCCTAACAGCCTAACGCACCTGCAGCCAACACTCAGCTCACACTGTCAGCCTGCAGGGATCCACACACACTTCACACACACTGCACGCACTGCGCCCAGCACATGCAGCGACACACACAGACAGCTGCAATCACACACAGCCACCTGGATCCCGTAGCAATCCACTACTAGCACACTGTGCCTATTTGCCAGTGCGCACAGCACTACCCGCTGTGGCACTGCCAAACCTGCACCTTACACACACTAAGGGTGACCTCCCTATCTAGGGCCGTCCCTTATCAGTTACCCACTAACCTGGTGGGGAGTTGGGGCCTACCTGGAGGGTGAGGGTACCTATCAGGATGCAGGAGCTGCACTCACTCCCCGCATCCTTCCTTCCCCTTCAGCTCCTCTGCTCCAACTGACAAACGTGCTGCAGCCCAAACAATGTATCTCTTTCCTCCAGGCCTTCCTAAGGCTCTTGGGATATGTAGTCCCAGCTCAGAGCCTTCCCTGGTAGGCTAGGGGTTCGCGGGCTTTTCCTACCCTGCACTGCGCGTGCGCAAGCTCTCCCGGGCTTTCTCTCTTCTCCCCGAGCTGTCCCTATGCTCGCGCGAGCTATCCCTAGCTCTGGGGCTTTCCCTGCGCCTACGCGTCCCTGCGCATGCGCAACGCTGTCTTCAATGGCGGCGCCCTGCACCACCGGCCGCCGGGACCTTAGAGACGCGATCGCGGCCTTAGCAACGGCCCGATCGCATCCCCGGCAAACGGCCGCAGGCAGGAGAAGCCGCGCTGCTCCCTGCTCCAGCCCCCACCCTTGGAAGCAGCCGTCGGGTTGTTCAACCCGCGATCGAGCTGCGCCAGGGGAGGGGGGTCTCCAGGAGCTGCTGGGGACCAGGGTTACACACATGTACTGTGTAATCCTTATACCCTACCCCTGTTATACATGCACTGTGTAATCCTTATACCCTACCCCTGTTATACATGTACTGTGTAATCATTATACCTACCCCCTGTTATACATGTACTGTGTAATCATTATACCTACCCCCTGTTATTCATGTACTGTGTAACCATTATACCTACCCCCTGTTATACATGTACTGTGTAATCATTATACCTACCCCCTGTTATTCATGTACTGTGTAACCATTATAGCCTACCCCCTGTTATGCATGTACTGTGTAATCCTTATACCCTACCCCTGTTATACATGTACTGTGTAATCATTATACCCTACCCCCTATAATTCATATACTGTGTAATCATTATACCCTACCCCCTGTTATTCATATACTGTGTAATCATTATACCTACCCACTGTTATACATGTACTGTATAATCATTATACCTACCCCCTGTTATTCATATACTGTGTAATCATTATACCTACCCACTGTTATACATGTTCTGTGTAATCATTATACCCTACCCCCTGTTATTCATGTACTGTGTAACCATTATAGCCTACCCCCTGTTATACATGTACTGTGTAATCATTATACCCTACCCCCTATAATTCATATACTGTGTAATCATTATACCCTACCCCCTGTTATTCATGTACTGTGTAATCATTATACCTACCCACTGTTATACATGTTCTGTGTAATCATTATACCCTACCCCCTATAATTCATATACTGTGTAATCATTATACCTACCCCCTGTTATAAATGTACTGTGTAATCATTATACCCTACCCCCTGTTATTCATGTACTGTGTAACCATTATAGCCTACCCCCTGTTATTCATGTACAGTGTAACCATTATACCCTACCCCCCCGTTATACATGTACTGTGTAATCATTATACCCTACCCCCTATAATTCATGTACTGTGTAACCATTATACCCTACCCCCTATAATTCATGCACTGTGTAACCATTATACCCTACCACCTGTAATTCATCTACTGTGTAATCATTATACCCTACCCCCTATAATTCATGTACTGTGTAACCATTATACCCTACCCCCTGTTATACATGTACTGTGTAACCATTATACCCCACCCCCTATAATTCATGTACTGTGTAACCATTATACCCTACCCCCTATAATTCATGTACTGTGTAATTATTGTACCCCACCCCCTATTATTCATGCTTTGGCAATACTGAAATGTTCTTTCGTCATGCCAATAAAGCTGGTTTTGATTTTATTTGATTTGGATAAGCACCGGAAGACAGAACTTACACCTCATCAGAATGTGCGTGTCACTTAACTCGTCACTAACTCCGCCTAATGACACAAGCGCCAGCGCATATGCATTTTCACCCGGCATCTACTCATAGGGACACATGCTGCAAAGCAGCAACAACAGAAGGGGGTCATGTATCCAATATTTAGGCTCACAGTGTAGCATTTCACTAATAAATTGCAAGCCAATTTGGGGGGAGCGCAGGGTTTGTGTAATTAGTCATTTATCAAAGTTTCTTTAGATTTGCAAACCTGGTGCAAAAATAATGAACCAGATTTATTAAAGAAGAAAAGACCATTGATTTAAATAGAAATATTTTTCCGTGGTAAGTTTGCGGTAGCTTGTTTCCCCGGGTTTTATAGCCTGGATCCTTTGATAATTGACCCTCAGAGACTTCCCTGGGACGACCTTCAGATTAATATTTGCTGTACAATATGTCACACTTTAATAATGAGCATATATATATATATATTGCCCTGTAGCCTAATTGTGGAGTCTCCATGGTTACCAACAGCACTGGTCCTGCTGCTCCACCTTTACCCTTATCCGTGTGTTCGTTTACACGAACACGCAGCGTCTGGACTGGCCACCGCGCAATCTTGGTGTTTATGATGGTAACAAGGAAAACACCTTGGATGCAGCCATTTTAACTGTAACCCGCAGAAAATGCATCCCACGTGTCTTTACGTGTACAGCCCAATCATTCAAACGCATTGAAAGATACCGAAATTTCGTATATTCATTAGAAATCTGCATTGGTTACCCAAGGCAGCGGAAGCTCCTTCAGAGGAAATCCAGCCATTTCTTCCCCCTTCAGGTTTGAAGCAAGGGGTCTCCGGAGCCTAATGTAATTTCAGTAGCAGGGACCCCCTGCTTCTGGAGGCACTTACCTCCATAGTGGGCGCCGGTAGCCACGCAACGGTTCATTATATGGCGGCTTTTCAAAGCTCCCGGGCCCTGCAGACCAATAGGCCACCGTGATGTCACCAGGTGCGACTTCCTAATAGCCCATGTGACCATGGTTCCCCGGAGCCGAAAATAAAGGGGTTCAGCTCCGGAGACCCCCTGTTTCAATACAGTATTTATAAAAAAAATGAAGAAGAAAAAGAACGCAACAAAAAACCCGCTTGGACGACTCCTTTAAGAGGGTGAGATGTGTTTGCTGCTTGCAGCACTGCCGCCTGTTTAAAGAGACAGAACAGAACTGTTTCTCAGACTCTGGGTCTCATTAATTACCATCAATGTCATTGAAATACTGAGGCAGCAAAGGGTGGATACCCACCTTGTTCAAATGCGTCCTTATTAACCCCTTCAATTCCCTTGGTTCATAGCAAAGCGATGTGTGCTGCTCTAGATCCCAGCGGTGACCGGGTTAATGAGCTGCAGAAGACGCACAGCAGGCCGCCTGTGGACGGATGTTGTGCATGCTGCTTTCATTTCACTGTGCTCCTGTCCTAAACAGTCAAATTGCATTAGTGATGCAGTTTGGGCAGCGAGTACTGCTCCTGGGGAATCTTCCGAAACGTACATCCCCAACCTGCTAACCTCCTGCTGGGAACACGAGGGCCGGGGAGACTCCAGCATTCAGGAGGTTTGATCTTTCAGCGGTGAGTTAACTAGGCAGCCTGTGGTCAGGGATGTTATTCTGGTATAGGGACGGTGCCCGTCACAAATATCATCTGCAAAGTGGCACAGACACACCACTCTGGCACCTCACAATTGCATTATAAAACCCACATGTGCAGATAATGAAGTGAAGCGTAGCAGGTATTCGTCACCGGTCCGCTAACGGAGACTTTTAGTGCCAGGTCGAGACCTCATCGATCAATCGCGTTGCCTTCCTTCTCTCCACCCTCTGCAGCTGGGCCCTATGGCAGGTTTCCTTTGGGCGCTCTCTCCGGGACCACGCGGCTACCCGAATAACCCCCTGACGGAGCGACAAGCCAACCGTGTTGGGGTCAGCAGTTACATCATCACAGTTTGACATTCACCGCCGCCAGTGTGTGCGGGTAGCAGCATGTGGAGTTGTGGTACTGGAGAGAATGCCCACGGAAAACCTGCCACAGGACACTGAAAATCTGCCACGGAACCCTGCTGCAGGGAGCAGAGAGAAGGAAGAATTCTTACACGTGGGTTTTTGTTTATGCACTTTGTATAACAATATACACAGTTATATTTATACCTCAATTCTCTTGGGCCCATCCTTATTTGGGGATTTTATCTTAGCTGGAACTTACCCCATCTTGATCATGGCAGCACAAGGAAGAAGAGAACGTGTGTGCTTTCTAGAACTACATGCTGGGGCACTCAATCCCATTGTGACATCTGTCTAGGTTCCAGCTTATTACAATATCAGGCCATTGGAGTCAAGTTAACATAGTTACATAGATACATACAGTAGTTACATAGTTACATAGATACATACAGTAGTTACCTAGTAGATGAGGTTGAAAAAAGATATAAGTCCACCAAGTGCAACCTGTGTTACATTTAGATGACAGATACTTTATCCTATATCCGTACTTACAGTATATTGATCCAGAGGAAGGCAAACAAAAAATCTCAGTGAATGATATCTCATAAGGGGAAAAATAAATTCCTTCCTGACTCCAAGAATTGGCAATCAGATCAATCCCTGGATCAACATCCTTCCCATGTTTACTTATTTGGTATATCCCTGTATACCTTTCCTTTCTAAAAAAATGTCCAACCTTTTTATGAACAAATCTATTGTATCTGCCATCACAGTCTCCATGGGTAATGAATCCCACACATTAACTGCCCTTACTATAAAGAACCCTTTCCTTTGTTGCTGGTGAAATCTCCTTTCCTCCAACCTTAAGGGATGGCCCCGAGTCCTTTGTACTGCCCGTGGGATGAATAGTTCTTTTGAAAGCTTCCTGTATTGTCCCCGAATACATTTGTTTATAGTTATCATATCCCCTTAACCCTTTTTCTCCCCTGGCAATCCATTGCAGACCTTTCTGGCAACAAAAAGGGCTCAATAACATGGCTTATCCAGTAGCCATTGTGGGGTATTCCTTTTGTATGTATGTATGTATGTCTTTATTTGTATAGCGCCATAAAATGTACATAGCGCTTCACAGTAGTAATACATGTCATATAAATAACAAATATAAATAACAGATCATGGGAATAAGTGCTTCAGACATACTGTAAAAGTAACATTAAGGAAGGAGTCCCTGCTCCGAGGAGCTTACAATCTAATTGGTAGGTAGGGAGAACGTACAGAGACAGTAGGAGGGAATACTAGTAAGTGCGTCTGCAGGGGGCCAAGCTTTGTGTCATGTGTCCATGATTATCCAGTGCTACTCATATGCTTCTTTAAGCAGATGTGTCTTAAGGTGGGTCTTAAAGGTGGATAGCGAGGGGGCTAGTCGGGTATTGAGGGGAAGGGCATTCCAGAGGTGTGGGGCAGAAAGTGAGAAAGGTTTAAGGCGGGAGAGAGCTTTAGATACAAAGGGGGTAGTAAGAAGACTTCCTTGAGAAGAACGCAAGAGTCGTGATTGTGCATAGCGAGAAATTAGGGCTGAGATGTAATGAGGGGCAGAAGAATGTAAAGCTTTAAAAGTGAGCAGTAGAATTGAGTGTGAGATACGCAATTTAATCGGAAGCCAGGAGAGGGATTTCAGCAGGGGAGACGCTGAGACAGATTTAGGAAAGAGTAGAGTGATTCTGGCAGCAGTGTTTAGGATAGATTGTAGGGGAGACAGGTGAGAGGTAGGAAGGCCGGACAGCAGGAGGTTGCAGTAATCGAGACATGAGAGAATGAGGGCCTGAGTCAGAGTTTTAGCAGTTGAGTAACAGAGGAAAGGGCGTATCTTTGTGATATTGCGGAGGAAAAAGCGACAAGTTTTAGAAACGTTTTGAATATGAGAGGAGAATGAGAGAGAGGAATCAAGTGTGACCCCTAGGCAGCGTGCTTGGGCTACTGGGTGAATGATCGTATTTCCAATAGCAATGTGGAAGGATGTAGTAGGGCCAGGTTTGGGAGGTAGTATAAGGAGCTCTGTTTTTGCCATGTTAAGTTTCAGTCGGCGGATGGCCATCCAGGATGATATTCCAGAGAGGCATTCAGAAACTTTGGTCTGTATAGCAGGTGTAAGGTCAGGGGTTGAAAGGTAAATTTGTGTGTCGTCAGCATAGAGGTGATATTTAAACCCAAAAGATGTGATTAGGTCACCTAGAGAGAGTGTGTAGAGAGAAAAGAGAAGGGGTCCCAGGACAGAGCCCTGGGGTACCCCCACAGAGAGATCAATAGAGGAGGAGGAGGTGTTAGCAAAAGAGACACTGAAGGTACGATGGGAGAGGTAAGAGGAGATCCAGGATAAAGCTTTGTTCCGAATACCAAGAGTATGGAGAATGTGAAGGAGAAGAGGGTGGTCCACGGTGTCGAATGCTGCAGAGAGGTCGAGTAATATGAGCAGAGTGTAATGACCTCTGTCTTTGGCAGCGTGGAGGTCGTCAGTTATTTTAGTGAGGGCTGTTTCAGTAGAGTGAGCAGTGCGGAAGCCAGATTGTAGAGGGTCTAGTACAGAATAGGTGTTGAGAAAGTGTAGCAATCGAGAGAATACAAGACGTTCAAGGAGTTTGGAGGCAAAAGGCAGGAGGGAGACAGGTCGATAGTTAGAAGGACAGGTAGGGTCAAGCTTGCTGTTTTTGAGTAATGGTATAACGGTTGCATGCTTGAAGGATGAAGGAAAGGTACCAGAGTAGAGGGAAGAGTTAAAGATCTGTGTGAGCATAGGGATTATAGAAGGAGCAAGAGGTTTTAGGAGATGGGAGGGAATGGGATCAAGAGGGCAAGTGGTAGAGGGAGAAGAGGAGATCAGCAGTGATACATCCTCCTCCGAGATAGCGGAAAAAGAGTCAAGAAAGACAGGAGGAGAGTTGGGAAGCATTGTGGGATGGGAGGAGGCAACAGATGGGATGTTCTGCCGTATGGACTCCACCTTATTTTTAAATATCCACCTTTTATGAAATATAACTTTTCTTTGGAATATTGAGAGCCCCCTGTCTGCGCAGTGTCACCAATAGAAATCATGGGATCCAGGACAAATGAAAAGAGCAACCCACCCCCCCAACCCATAGCGCACCTACCACGGAAAAAAAATTTAGCGCACAACTTTTACTTAACTGTTTTCTTCTTATTGTAATACGGGAAAAAACATTACAATGCAATCTGTTTATTTTTATATTTTCAACAAAAGACAAAGATACCCAATGCTACATCCAATGTGACAAAAGACCTGGGGGGGATTCAGTATGAGCTGGGGGGGGGGGGTTAAGTATGGTTGACTGCCTGGGTGCGTGGGTTGGTGACTGCCTGGGTGGGTGACGGACTGCCTTGACTTCCTGCCTGGGTGACTGACTGCCTGCCTGCCTGGTTGGGTGACTGACTGCCTGGATGGGTGGGTGGGTGATTGACTGACTGTCTTGGTGGGTGACTGACTGCCTGGATGGGTGGATGGGTAATTGACTGACTGCCTGGGTGGGTGACTGCCTGCCTGGGTGGGTGACTGACTGACTGGGTGGGTGAATGGGTGACTGACTGCCTGGGTGGGTGGATGGGTGACTGCCTGGGTGGGTGGGTGACTGACTGCATGCGTGGTTGACTGATTGACTGGGTGGGTGGGTGACTGCCTGGGTGGGTGGGTGACTGTGTGGGTGAGTGACTGACTGGGTGGATGACTGCCTGCCTGGGGGACATACTGACTGCCATGACTGACTGCCAGGGAGGGTGGGTGACTGACTGCCAGGGTGGGTGGGTGACTGCATGGATGACTGACTGTCTGGGTGGTTGACTGCCTGGGTGGGTGACTGACTGCGTACATGGGTGGGTGACAGAGGGGCTTTGTTGACTGAGTGACTGCATGGGTGGGTGAGTGACTGCTTGGGTGGGGGTGACGGACTGCCTGGGTGACTGACAGACTGCTTGACTGACTGTTAGGGTGGGTGGGTGGGGGACTGACTGCCAGGGTGGGTGGGGGACTGACTGACTGCCTGGATAACTGACTCCCTGGGTGGGTGAGTGGGTGACTGACTGCCTGCTTGCATGGGTCGGTGACAGAGTGACTGCCTGGGTGGGAGCACTTCCCCTCCATCCAACATTGGGAGCTGGGGGGAGCAGGCCCCCAGGCAGCAGGCCGGACACCCTGCTTCCCTGCGCATGCGCTCCGAGTCCTCCGCTCTGCGCATGCGCACAGGGATCGGTGGCTTTTTTTTTTCCAGACATTTTTTTTAATGAAACGGGCACAGCCGCGCAGGGGGCACGGACGGCCGGACCCCCTGACTCACCGGCCCGGAACATCAACTCCGGCAGACCCACCCTTTTGGCGGCCCAGTGCCTGCTGCTCTCATTGGTACCCTTATTCATGAGTTAACTAAATAACCCTTATTCATGAGATCACTATTTTATTTTAGCCTAATTGGTAGGAGCGCAGGAATCGTTCTTTTTGTTTTTCTATACATAAGGCCGATCTTTTTACCAGCAGCAAACTTCTATAGGGAGGAGCGCGGTAATATGTACAGTCTTCTCCAAATATTAGGCCAATCCTTTTCCTTGCTGCATACTCCATAAGGGCATTTTAATATAGTGTCACTGATACGTCACAGGGGCAGGATTATGGGTCATCTGCTTTACCTAGCAGTTCTTTGGAGGTGTCTGTCTCTTCCCTTCAGGACAGAGCCCCTGCCAATTTTCCAATTAGTGCAGGTATAATACACCCCAGTATCAGTCTGCACATCACCCTCCGTTGAAGAGAAGGTGAATGTATACGGCTGACAGAAAGAAGTATGTGTAAGTTTTATAATATTCACACCAGGGAATTTGTGCACCCACAGTTTACCTCTACAAGAAGGACCCCCCTGAGTATGCCCAGTTACTCTTTGATAAGTACCTTCCTAGGAAGAAATGCGTCAGAGTTTCGTCTGGAGATAAACCTTTTTTTACGGATTACGTCCCGCGCTTTTTATTGACCGCGTCCGCGGCGCACCGCCCCTGGCTGTTACCTTTGGTTCATTATCTCTGGCTGGAGCACGCCCACAAAGGGCGGGATTTCGCTGATACTTCAGACCAGCACGCTGCTTCTTAGCCGTGAGTTTTTCATTACCTTCCTATGTGTTGGTTAGGGGCCAGTGTGTGACAGTAGGGAGATTTGTGGGTCAGCTTTAATTGGCATTGGGGGACGCACCTCATGGTGGGCTCTCTGGTTCATGGTATATCCCTCCCCCCTCCCCTTATCTTTACCTGTGTTCTTTCAGTCCACACGAATATGGGCTCTTTCTTTTCATTACTTTTACACAGCAGTTAATATTCCTGTGGCCTCAAGAAAAGGCTTTTATTATTTTTCAATTATATATACTTGAAGTTTATCTACTTTTCCTTTATGTTCCTGGAACACCTGATACGGGACTGGTTCCCACACTACACTGCACTCCGTACAGGTTCTATAGTACACGCATGCGCAGAAATTCAATGACATGTATAATGCGGTCCATACAGGTTCTATAGTACACACATGCGCAGAAATTCAATGACATGTATAATGCAGTCCATACAGGTTCTATAGTACACGCATGCACAGAAATTCAATGACGTATATGCATTCCATACAAGTTCTATAGTACACGCATGCGCAGAAACTCAATGACATGCATATGCGTTCCATACAAGTTTTTCAGTAGTACGTGTAATTCACGCATCTATTTCTTCTTCTTGAGTGTTAATAAATAACATTCTCACAATTATTTTACAGATGAAACTGCACAAGAGCCAGCCTGAAGAAGATGTTGGTTGAAGAAGGTTGTATATTTGGCAGAAGATTGAAGATTGTGAAATAATGCAAAGTCTTTGTTAGTTATCGCTAAACTGTAATTTACTCTCGGCTAACAAACATTTCAGATGTTAAATATACTCTTTAGTTATCTGACGTTTAGAGGAATAAGTGGCGGGTTACATTTAAATAAATGGGATATCATATCATACGACATGAACGGGAATAAGGGATGGGTTACTTTGCATTTACATGTAGATTAAAGACACACTAGCACACGAGGTCCCCTAACATTACTACAGAGTACCATGCCTGACGCCGAACCTCAATTTTTTTTCGGTCACGATGTACTCGCGAGTCAGTTGCGCACACTCCACAAAACGTAAATAAATTTAAATAATTGCTGCGGACTTGGAAGCACCTCGCGGCACCCACAACGGCAGTAAATATTACTACTGTGCATCTGTAGCATACTTCTGCCAAACAACAAATACAATGTCTTCTGCTTTCGTTCAGGGTGGAAGCCCTAGCTATTCCCCAGATAAGCCGTCTGGACACCCGCAGGTCATGAATCTCACTCTCTCAGGTTGTCTGCTGGCTTGCTTCAACCCCGTCCTAATCAGGGGTTGATTAGGAACAATCCCTGCATTATATGCAGAACCTGAGACTTGAGTTACCTGTTCCTCACATAGCGAAGGCGTTTAACCCCTTCCCTACCTACTCTCCTGTAAGCCCTTCTGTATAAACTCCCTCGCACACATTAAAAAAGAATGGAAGTTAGAGGGAAAGAAAGAGGAAATCTCGTGGCACAAAAGAAAGAAGAGATGAAAAGGACTGGACATATTGTTCAGAGAAACAGCCATTATTGGAGAAAAGAGGAGACGGACAGCATTCCAACAGATGTCATGAGATGGGAGGGAAGAATGGGGAGGGTGACCGGTTAACGCGGCCACAGAAACTGGACGATCCCTGGGAGGGCTTTGTCCAGCCCACAGCAAACGGATTCATTCTGATTTTATAAACATTTGTGCAACAGGCAAGTCAACAAACTTACACGGATCTCACATGTGGCCAAAGTAAATAATACAACTCCAAATGAAAAACATCACATGGATAACACAGAAAACCAACACGTAACATGCATGTTCTTACAACGCTGATTCCAGATTCTTTCCGATTGTAAAGTATCTGAGTAACTAAGTATAGGTTCTGTGGATTGTATAACAGATGGCTTCTCTCCAAGTCTGATATTGATTGCATAGGGAGGTCATTATGCCTCAGTCCTTAGCAGGATTTATTAGCACAGAAAATATTGACAGTTACATTTACTTACTACTGTACATGGGAAAAGGTAGGATGAGTAATACTCAGTGTAATGCTCTATTACATCCACTACCTGGGAACAGTGCAAGACATTTGAATTAGTATTGCTTATTTATATCTTGCGAAAAATAAATATGTATTAGCTACTTCTGTTTATCTGGTTGACTAATTACTTTTTGATGCCTGTTAAACAGTCTGATCACGGCAAGATATTCGGTAAAACGCCAAAGCTGTATTTATTTTACCATGGAAAAGTTACAAAAAATATATATTTTAGGACACTTATAATTGTCTGATTTTTTTTCCCCCCTAAAAAAAGGTTGAAATCAGCTCCATTTAACCAATGTCACTGCCCTTGTCCTAGAAAGGATGCTCTTTAAATGGCCGATCTCACCTGGAACACAGTGAGCTAACGGCAGTAACACGTTTGGTTCCGTGCAGATGGTGGATTTTTCTAATCCTCGTGTCATGTATTTAAGTAATAGGATTGTTTGTGAATCTAGAATTTATATACATACTGTGTATATCTTGTTCAGCGTTGATCCACTGCAGGGTAAAGGCCTCCCCAATGACCCTCCAGGTACTGCTGTTGCAAGCCTCCTCCTCATCATCATCATCATCCTCATCATCATCATGTTGCTCCAACAAATTTGTTCATTTCATCCTCCTACCTTACTTGTCTTCTTGGTCATTTTATATCTCCTGGAATTCAGTCGAGTCCCATCTTTGTCTAACTATGGTCATTTCTTCTTGCGATATATCTAGCCCACCACCATTTTAATTTCTTCACCCTTGTGATAATGTCACAGACTTTCGTTTGCTTCCTAACCCATTCATTTTTTTCCTGCCTCTGGGTAATACCCAGCATGCATCTCTCCATACATCTTTGAGTTGTCTGAAGTTTCTGAATTATCTTCGCATTTAGGGTCCAAGTTTCGCCTCCATTCGTGAGCGCGGGCAGGATACACTGGTTGAACACGTTCGACCAGTGTATTCGGAAGTTTCCCTTGAAAGATGGTGTTTTCATCCAAATGTGATATATATATATATGCAAATACAACTGTATGCTCATCTGCATGTCTTAGGCAGGTCTGCAACCCCGCCTTTCCCCATTATCACCCAGCATACAGCACTTCCACTGCAGCAAGGGATTCTGGGAAATGACATGCAAATGAGCACACAGTGTCACTTTTTGCCTCAAAAACCATTTTTAACATGGTTCCCTTTTTTTACTCACCATAACTTAACTCAGTATTATGGTATATATATATATATATATATATATATATCTCCTTCCCTTAAATACTGATCTGATTGCCTCAAAGTGGCGGGAAGCTGGCAACAGGTGTTCAGGAAGATATATAGGGGCACTTGTGCTGGTAGGTTTAACCATAATATGAAAGCTTGAACAATATACCTGGCTAGAGAGGGAACGGTACTTGGGGGTCCCGCTCTCCCCCCATGTCGGCGGCCTGGCCCCCTGCAGCCCGCACATTAATTCCCTGCAGTGGGCAGGAAGCACAGAAGGAAATCCCTTCCTCTGCAGGTGGGCGGGGCCTGGGTCAGGGGGCGGGGCCCTGAGATGCAGTAGGGAGGACAGAGGGGAAATCCCTTCCTCTGCAGGTGGGCGGGGCCTGGGTCAGGGGGCGGGGCCCTGAAATGCAGTAGGGAGCACAGAGGGGAAATTCCTTCCTCTGCAGAGCCTCCATAGGTGGGTGGGGCCTAGGTCAGGGGGCGGGGCCTTATATAGTGCAGCGGGGAGCTGGAGCTGCAGCCTGAGAGACAAGAGCGCCAGAGACTTTTAGTTGCAGACAAATATACATTCTTTAATTACGAACAGGACTGGCTTTCAGACATAGTTGATGTTTCCCTGGATCCCACACAGTTTGGTCCAGGGAGGTCCGCACGGCTTTGTCATCTCTCAGAGTACCTCCTTAGTGGACAGAATGTACCCCTTCTATCCTAAATAACAGAAGAGGGTACAGACTACTAGGGACTACTTTTAGGGGGTGCTTACTTTCTGGGGTCCCATTCACCGTCATCCTGCACGGATCCCTTAAAATCCCTATAAATGGTGACTGCAGTGCCATGGCGTGGAAGTGCTGAGCCGGCAAATACAATGTGGTTCATGCCACTGGGGAATCATTCTCAATGGTGCCCCAGCTGAGGGGTACACACGCACTGTCCCCCAGTACCACTGGTACAGAAAGGCCTGTCCTCTTGATAGTGTTCCTAATACTAAAAGGGGTACTTTCCCTAGTATAGTAAAATAACAAAAGATGACTTTACTCACATATAACAGGTCACACACAGAACATGAACACAGCGAGACCCCCACCTCTTCCTTCAAGATGTTTCTTAGGATCCTCCGAGGGTCTAAGGCCCCCATCCCCAATATTTATAGTTAATGGTGACATCCCCAGTTGCCATAGTTACATGGGAGTGTTTCAGACCCTTTAATTTACTCCCACTCTGGATGACAGAGTGGGCACTTTCTGGAAAGTGGGTGGAGCCTAATGGTGCAACTGACAATTTGCAACATTTAGTTAAAGGTCCTTTCATATGGCAACAACCTGCTAAAATTAACCTCTTATGTGAAAATAAGAATTGCAATCCCAACAAGGGGGGATACATGTATAAATATATATTTTTTGTGTGGTTTGTTTAACATGTAATTATGCTGAAAAACTGATGAAGAACTCAAAGTACCTGATGAGCATGAGTTTCAGAGGAATTAGATAAGGAAGCCAATTACATTGGTAAGTGGTTTCATTTCCCTGTTTAGCTATGTGGGACAGTCTGTTTAAATGACTGAAAATATTGGGAGACAAAGTTGACAGTTTATGACTAGTGTGGGTGGGGTCATCGGACTGGAATGTTAATGAGCCGAGAGGACACAAAGAACTTTGTATTCACAGCGGCATTTAATCTGAACCCCTTCAGTGTATGTCAGGGGAAACCAGGTCTTTTAACACTATTTATTTTTAAGGGATCAATCACAGGGCAAAACGAGACAGTGAAATAAAATGAGGTTTATTTTGGATAAATCCTCGGAAAAACACAGAAATACAAAATACAAAAATATACACACTTACGGGGTCTGGGGAATGAGATCTACCTTTCCTAGGTGCAGGGACTCACTAGGTTTAACCTGTCCGCTTCTCAGTTGCAGTATATCAGAGTGCTGCTCACAGCAGCCACTCTGACATGAACCTCCAGCTGGTCACAGTCCAACTCCACACTCCTTCCCAGAGTGTCTTTCAGATGGTTTCCACACTCCTTCCCAGAGATGGACTTCAAATGGACTGATCAGCAGTGTTCCTTATATAAACCTTGGTGGCTATACTTTAACATTGAGCAAAGCAGCCAGCCAAGCAAAACAGTGCCTGGGGCTCAGACCTGATAATTGATTCATTTAACTAATCCCCTACCTTTGTTCTGATCTATTTCTATGGAGAGCTTCAACTGAGTGAATTACTTAGTCTTTCTCCATAGAAATGACAGTAACAGTGGAATATCTAATTTACTTTCTTGCATGTTAATTCCATCACCACACAATACCAGGTATCTAATCTGGGAGGAATTGCTAACACAGACATAAATACAGAGATAAGGTAATTATGTAAAAGACAGGATTTAGAATTACAGCTAGCCCAAATCACATCACAGGACAATGTTGATTCACTGGGGGATTGTATTTACAGGGAATAAAGAATACAGGCTTTGAAATACATTCCCTGTTCTCCCCCAGATATTAATTTACATTTGGCTGAAATAAGCCTTACAGAGCTGGCCAAGTTACATGGATTTAGGGGTAAATAGCTGGGATTTCTCTTTATTAGGTCCCCCAGCTACCCATACCGTCACAGTGTACATCTGCTTCACCCCAAAGGCAGACAGCCTTTGTCGCAGCAGAAGGGCAGCCAAAGGGTGTGAGCTGTTTACTGCCGTTCACTGATGTTTGGTGATGTTAAATCTTCTCTATTTCAATCTGAAACTCTCCAACCCTTTTATCCCCTGTACCCAATTTTCCAAGTTTAACTTTCCGTGAAATGTCTGTGAATTGACTGCTTAACCCCGTTCTTTTAATGTAACCATGTATTGTTATAACTCTGTGCCCAGGACATACTTGAAAACGAGAGGTAACGCTCAATGTATTACAGTACTTCCTGGTAAAACATTTTTATAAATAAATAAAACCAAATTAGTGATCGTTTGCAATACTGGAGAGGCATAAAACCCGGAATTATGTATCTACACCAAATTTATCAAAGCAAAAAACTCCTTTGCTTCCTATGGGATTTTTTCCTTGATACTTTTGGTGGTGTTTTTCTGCTCACATTTAGGTTTTGTTTTTTGCAGCCAGGAGATTGTCAGACATAAGTCCTCTCAATGTTCTTTCAGATGCACCCGGGAGTAAAGCTCATACTGTATATCACTTCCTCCATCATATATCCATTTACTTTACTGCCTTTGTGTTTAAATGTATCACCCTGATCCCATCATTGTGCAATTCTCTATAAGAATTCCATGATGGAGAATCATTATAATGCAACCTAAAATAATATTGATTGGGCCTCTTAAAATGGCCACTATGATTGCTAAAATATTTGTTACATGGGTGAGTGCTTGACCTCCTTGCAAATCGACTATGAGAGTGTTAGGGTGAGTTAATGGGCATTTCCAAGACTTGCTGTGATGTTTAGTGGAGTCACAAAGATACACACTCTGCTTTCTACGTTTCCTGGTAGAATGTAATTTAAAAAACCCTCAATTATATATTCGATGGTATATATGTAACACCTCTTCCCCGGCCAACAGAAGAGGGGCCAACCCCCAAGTGTCCCAATGTCTGTCAGGTGTTGTGTTAAAGTGGAGGTGATGCTCGGAGTCCCTTCTTACCTTGACTCTCAGGTTGCTGGCTCCATGCAGGCTGGTGCGGAGAGCTAATGAATGAAGGACGCCAGGAACTTTTCTTTAACTTTATTTTGTGGAGACAGTTCAACACAACTTCTTCTTTGAAAGGCTCGAACAGCACTCCAAAAAAGGCACAAATCTTTCCTTTGTCTGTGACTTTTATGTAAATACGTTTGCCAAGCGTGAAAGGACAAATTCCATGCCTACCGAATGGTCCTTCCCACCTCCGCTGGGACCTGTTGGCAGGGTGACCTCATGCTTGAGAAAGTGCACCCTATCCCTCTAATATATATTAGTTCTTACCCTCTGAGCTGAGGGTAGTGAGGAACCTATCTTTCTGGCAGCTATGGACTGATACTCTAAGGTCCTATCACTGAGGACCCTATAGTGGAGTGCCTTGCCATCCCCTCTTGTGGGTTGGACGCATCTGAGGGTCATATAGGGGGAGCCTAAAATTGGTAGTGACATTTCTCTGTCTGGAAAAGAACAACGTGACTTCTACCCTAATTACCTAACCTCAAAACTGTGTACATACATATTTACAGACGAGGCCCCCTCCTCTGGTACCTCCTGGGATCTGAGAGTGGAGTTCTTCTCCTTTCCTATTAATGAACCTCCTTCACTGCTATTAATGAACCTCTCTGCCTACCCCTGACTCTAGGCAGAAAACGGGCGGGGGGATCATCTCAGCTGTCACCCTAGATAACGTGACACTTCCAGCATATTCTAGAAACAAGGTGTGGCTAGGCACGTGCTTGATCACATGGCAATATATTATCTAAGGAAGATTACTAGGAGTTAACTCCTTAAATCCCGTAACTAAGTGAGAATCCCACAGGCGTGCTACATATAAGATATATGTAGCACATCTCAGATATCGGTAGGATGCCGTCAATACAATGCCCCCAAGCTTGGTGTAGAATTACAGGTACCCTGAAGCGCTCCAGTATAAGTGGTAACTTCTAGAAAAACATGTTCTTCTGAGATCTGTAGGTTTGGCTGGGTGTGTATATAAGGGATTCCCTGCCTCTCATATCACTGCTTATCTCTGCCTTATGGAATAACCCCATAGATACATCCTCCTGTATGGTATAGGTGCAGAGCATGAGTGATTATAACATACTGAGCACAAGGAGGGTAAGACCTCCCCCCCACTCTGATTGGCTGAGCACAAGGAGGGTGAGCACCCTGTATGGAAAGTCATGTGATGTGCTTCATATATCTGCGGCCACAAACACCCCCCCCCCCCCCCCCAACACACCACGTGACCGGGGCACAGGGGGGCAGGACCTTCCCCTAGGATCTTCCTCCGGCTGAGGGGAAGCTAGGAGAAGCCGCAGTTTAGAGCGTGGACCCCATGGCGTGAGAGTTCCAGCTCTGTGCTGAGGATGTGCATCTCTTTCGGGGAGACTTCGAGCTCTTTATTTAATTGTTTGTTCATGGACAAGATCCAACTCATGCCTGGTGGGTTGCAGATCATTTTCAGCGGGGTTGCCTTCTGACATCACAGGGCTATCTTTAACATTTTCTATAGCTTCCTGTGTAAGCAGCCTGCCAGCCTTCTTTTTCTTTGCTGGGATAGATTCTGATACATTGCAGTACTGGGCACACATTCTTTCTCATCAGTGGTAACGAATGTGCACTTTCTAAAGCAAACTTCTGCATTTTCCTTGTGACCACGGCACACTGCTTGCTGCTGCAGTTGCTTGGCTCGCTGGAATAAAATATTTCTTTAGCTGCTGATGCTGTCCTTTTCGTGGGGCCCCATAGGAGTCCTCCTCCCCCTCCTCATCATCATCATCGTCATACGGCCTGAAGGGGCAGTGTTTGGTGTGGCCAGGCTCTTTACATCATAAACACACCTGTGGTTCCTTTTGTGGGGCCACGCAGGGACGCTCCTTCCTCAAAGGGCACTGCTTCGTGTGGCCAGGCATATTACACAGAAAACATGTTCGCCATTTTTCCTTCCAGGCGTATTCTTCACCCTGACCTCTTGGAGGCGCTATTTCCTCAATTCTTCATATCGTTCCCTGTGAATCCTGTAAGCACAAATGGTCATACACAGTGGGACAGACTTTACTTCCCGAATTAGTTTTTTCACTTCAGTTGAGTGGCCATTTTAAATCCCGCATTTATTTTCAAACCCACAGTTTCCGCTGCTCAGTGCCTTTTGGACTGGACGCATTCTCCACCAATTGTGATGCACTCACCACATTGCAGTATCTTTAAGTCCCAGATTAAGGCAGGAAACATAGTATTTCGCTATACAGAGTTTATTTACAGGGTTAAATTATGCACTAACAGACCCAACGTCCCTTTAAGTCAAAACAAATTATAAAATAAACACCTATTCCCTTTAGGGAAAATAACTACACCGTAGCTTTAGCCCTTACTAACTGGATGGCCAGCTAAGCTGGTTCCCACCCTGTAAAAGGGACTTATCACTGTAGAGAAAAACTGTCTCTAAATACAGAAGTGTGCTGGTTAATTGCACAGGCAATCAACCAGACTCCACCTGACTGAGTAAGACTGTGTTAGAAAAAGCCTGTTCTGAGAAACAGGAAGAAGATTTCCTTAGCCCACAACTAGGGCTGACCAGAGGAACAGATATCTTGAGCGTCAGAAGGACTGTATGCTGATTGCAAGACAAGGGGACCAGATCTCTATACCTGGACATAGCCATTGCCATAGCACACAAGGGTGCTGACCCAGGAGAGAAGAGAGTTCTCTACAGCTACAACAAACAGATAAGAGACTTTCTTCTTGGATTATTGTATATCTATACAGTGGCGGCCGGCGTGATACTAATGCGGCTGCCACCGCAGTTTAGAAATAGCTGCGGGCGGCGCGCGGCTGTCTTCCGCCATTTTTGACCGGTTTTCCTGCGCCTCCGGCGCTTTCAATAGTAAGCACCATTAGCGCTTATCTATTGAAGCGGCCGCCGCGCGGGAAACTCCGTTTTAAACGGAGAGCAGCCCCGCGGCTAGCCCACTATGCACCCGGCTTTAGAATAAAGCTTGCCGGGACAGTATGTATATACAGTTGTGTGAAAAAGAAAGTACACCCTCTTTGAATTCTATGGTTTTACATATCAGGACATAATAACAATCATCTGTTCCTTAGCAGGTCTTAAACTTAGGTAAATACAACCTCAGATGAACACATGACATATTACACCGTCATGATTTATTTAACAAAAAATATATATTTAACGTTGTATGTTTGGGGGTGGTAACAAGCTTAGCTGGTTAGAGAGGGACAGAGTAAAGGTGTAGATATTCTCCAAAGCGGAGTAGGCCTTTATTTTGGTTATTTTTTAATGTTTTTGCCGTGTTAAAGGAACAGGCGCAATAAAGCCTCATTTTAGTTTCACCTTAAAACGGTCTCCATTGCATACCTCTGCACACGTCTCTTACATATGGTGTCAGAAGTTGGGATGAGAGGTGGCCCTTGAAGTTTAAAGGGGCCCCGTGACCGCCTGTGAGATTTTTTGTGCTTTTACCTGCATAGTTCCTGCAACAGTCTGACAACAAAACACATGCAGAAGTGACCAGAATTAAAGGGCTACACATCCAGGCAGGAAAACTACACTGCACTGGAGAAAGCCACAATGCCACAGTTGGACTTGAAGGACTGTGACAGACGGTGACCCAAACAAGGGACTGATGCTGTGACCAGAGTCTGCCCCACCACTTGTGGAAAAAAAAACCCTGGGAATTTAAAATGGCCACCCAGCTGAAGTCAAATACAGACTCTTCAAGAATGGGGACGAAAATGTAAAGAGTGGTGTAAAGAGCCCAGCCAAACGTGATGATGAGGATGATCCCTATGTGGCCCTTGGAAAGGGGTAGCAGCCAGAGGAATATTTTTTTCAACGAACCAAGGAATTGCAGTAGCAAGCAATGCGCTGTGGACACAAGGAAGGTACAGAGGTTTTTCTTGGCAGGTGCACATCCGTTATCTCTAATGAGAAGGAATGTGTGCACAGTGCTACTGATGTTTCAGAATCTGTAAAAGTGAAGAAGAAGAAGACGTCTACAGAGACGCCAGTGAGAGCTACAAACTCTACAAGCAAAGTCTGCCCACCTGTAGGACTACCACAATTTGGGGTTCTAGCGAATACAGAGAAAACAGCTGCAATAGCGCCTCCCAAGGTCTGGAAGGAGAATACACCTGTCCCGCCAAAATAGAGGACAAGATGTGGTATTCCTGTAATGAACCCTACCCCACGGAAGACTGGCCCTTCCGGTCATATGAAGATACAGATAAAGACATCTCTTATGGGGAACCCGAACCGAGTCACACCCACAAAACACCCCAAGAATGGTGGGGGTGCCTGGACTCTGTACGTACGGAAAAGACCGCTCTCTATGATGACGAATGTGATTGGCAAGAGCGGGCACAGCAGATCACTGAATATCTACGCCAGCTAACACAACTGCAAGAAAAGCCGGGTGGATACAGTGAAACGACTGAAAGTTCAAATAAAGAAGGAGACCCCAGTATCCCTGATGGGACGGGGTTGTCCAAAACAAAGAGGCAAAAAAAGAAAAAGAAAATGTGATAAATAAATCTGATCTAATTACTTCTCATCCTCCTCTGTATGTGTAAAGGCTGCACAGCCCCCTCCTCTCCCCTCCTCTCCCATACTCTCTCCTTCTCCCTTCTTGTCCTCTCTCCTTCCCTCCTGTTCCCTCCTCTCTCCTTCCCTCCAGTCCCCTCCTCTCTCCTTCCCTCCAGTCCCCTCCTCTCTCCTTCCCTCCTGTCCCCTCCTCTCTCCTCTCCTGTCCCTTACTCAGGGCCGTCTTAACAGCATTATAGGCCCGTGGGCAAAGCAGTGCACTGGGCCCTGCATACACAACCACTCACAGGAATACAACTGTAAATTATCGATAAAATAAACTTATATTTATTGGTACCTCGAGACACGCCAACTCTCCACTACAAGTCGTCATTTTTCTCCTTCTACCGAGTTAGCGGGGGATGTGGATGTTGAGGCGGGTGATCGGAAAATTAGTGTTAAACTCTGGTCTGTGCATAGATTAGCGTGGGGCCCCTATGCTCGCGGGGCCCCCGGGCAACTGCCCAGCGTGCCCATGCGCTAAGACGGCACTGCCCCTACTCCCTCTGTCTGCCCTCTTGTCCTTTCTCCTTCCCTCCTCTCTCCTACACTCACCTTCCCTCCTACTCGCTACTTCTCTCGCCTTCCCTCCTCTCTTCTATTCTCTCCTTCCCTCCTCCTTCCCTCTCTCTTTTCTACTCTCTCCTTCCCTCCCCTCTCCTACTCTCTTTCCCTCCTCTCTCCTACTCTCTTTCCCTCCCTTCTCCTCTCTTTCCCTACTCTCTCCTACTCTCTTTCCCTCCTCTCTCATACTCTTTCCTTTCCTCCTCCCTCCTACTCTCTCCTTCCCTCTTGTCTCTTACTCTCTCCTTCCCTCCTCTCTCCTTCCCTCTTGTCTCTTACTCTCTCCTTCCCTCCTCTCTCCTTCCCTCTTGTCTCTTTCTCTCTCCTTCTCTTCTCTGTCCTGCTCTCTCCCCTCATCTCTCATACTCTCTCATTCCCTTCTCTCTTCTTCCCTCCACTCTCCTACTTTCTCCTTCCCTCCTCTCTCCTTTCATTCTCTCTCCTACTCTCTCCTCTCCTTCCCTCCTCGCTCCTTCCCTCTCCTACCCTCTCCTACTCTCTCCTTCCTCCTCTCTCCTACTCTCTCCAACCCTCCTCTCTCCTACTCACCTGTCCTACTCTCTCCTAATCTCTTTTCATTCTCTCTCCTACTCTCTCCCCTTTCTCCTCCTCTCTCCTTCCCTCTCCATCCCCTCTCCTTCCATCCTCTCCTACTCTCTCCTTCCCTCCTCTCTCCTACTCCCTTCTTCCCTCCCCCTCCCTCACTTCTCTCATCCATTCTCTTACCTTTCTCTCTCCCCCTCTATTCTTTCCCCTCTCCTTCTGCCCTCCTCTCTCCTCCTGTCTTTCTCTCCCCTCTTCTCTCATCTCTTTCTCGTCTGTCCTCTCCCCTCCTGTCTTTCTCTCTCCTCTTCTCTCCCTCTCCCCTCCTCACCTCTCTTCTGTCCTCTCTCCTGCTCCCCTCCTGTATTTCTCTCTCTCTCTCCCTCACTCCTCTTTCTCTCTCCTTCCTTTTTCTCTCCTCTCCCCCTCTCTTATATTACATATGTCAGTGTTTGGTGAGAGCTGCCAGGTGAGCAGTAAATTAAACACAAAGTAGGAAGCAGAGATGCTGCCTGAACACAACCCCTCCTCTCCTCCTCCTTCTCTCCTCCCCTCCTCTTCTCCTCTCCTCCTCCTTCTCAGGTCTCCCTCACATTTCACTCGCATGAACTGGATTCTCTAGGCAGCTGTTACACATCTGATCTCTCCAACAAGGATATACCTGAGAGTCCGGGTCTGACCCGGGACATGAGCAGTCCTGTCTTCAGCACCAGATTGTGCAGGTCTGGACACAGGTAACTGGGGTATTTGGTGTGTGGGACTCACAGTCTTTGCATTGCTCACTGCTGGCTATTTGAAGAATTGTGTTGTTTTGTTGAGGACATAGTGGGGTTATTTTAGAAGTGTTACATTGTGTTACATTGTGATGTATCTGATTGAATGTATATGCAGGAAATGTGTGGCTCGTGTAGTTTAGTGATTCCTGGCATCCTGGAAATAGGTCAGTCCTGTACATTTAGTAGTGAATTATGTATAATTTCCTTCTGGAGAGGGCAGTGTGTACTATGGAGGGAACTAATTATCCTGCATCTCAGTCCGAGAACTGAAGGGTATAAGGTGTCATTGTCACTATTCCCAGGTATTTGCTGAGCCTTGCCAGACAATGCACACAGCTATCTCTTTACACACAACCCTCTCTTGTGTGCTGGAACTCAAGCACAGAATTAGAGGAGATTTTGTTTCAGAGACCAGTCCTGCAAACCAATGTAGGGCACCTGTGTGTGTGTGTGTGTGTGTGTGTATAGCACACACCCCATCCATCCACAGCATCTATTACCAAGAACACAGGGATCCCAACACATTGGGAAAACCCTACTAATTACAGCTGTTGGTCCCATGGCTGACCTGAAGCCCTCTGACCTCCTGGAAATAGCAGCACTGGAGTGACCCAGTTGGGACTATCTTAGTTATAAGCAGGAGTTAGGGGGCACACCATGAGTAGAACAAGTGAAGTGTGTGTTGTGTTTCCATGTCTGTTCCTTAGGGGATTTAGAGACACCCAATATGATTACGAAATTAAACACCTACATTGTGTTCACCATCTCTTAGCGTGACAGTTTACCTCGGGACATAAAACCCAGGACAGCGGCTTGTATCGTTATTATTTACACAAATATGGACTGTATTCTCCCTGAAAAAGCTGTAAAAGTGGCGTCAATAAATAAAACCACTTCGATTGGTTCTAGCACTTTCCCTGCTCAGAGTCCGTCCGCCTCTCACTAGAGGTTAGCTACGTATTCTGCGGCTCTTCGCCATGTTGGGAGGAATATTGCCGGGTTCTAGATATTGCTATACCATCATCACCACGTGAATAATTCAAACAAGCGGAGAAATGTATGGTGTCGCAAACTGGAGCATTGCTCCAAAACCGGCGTAAATTGCGTCATTTTTGTTTCAAACAATGTTATTGTGTTTCTGAGAGGGGCGCATACATAGCATACAAGGCCGTTTGTTAACAGTGTACATGGTCTTCACATACATATATCAACCAGCAACATCCAAAAGTCGATTAACCGGGTTCGATCGGCCTGCACCTTGTCGTTTGAGACCTCCTACGCTTTCAGAGTGTGCTATATTATCTCAATGTGCTCCCGCCCGGGAGGGCTACCATTTTTAGGAGGACCTCCGGCCTGACCCCTTGGTCTAGAAGTGTAAAGGACAGACGGAGAGAGAGACGGGGAAGAGAGAAGAAAGCAGGGAAAGGGGGTGTGGGGATAGAGGGGGTGGAAGCGGGGGAGAACCGAGAGGAGGGGGGGTAGTGTCTCCCCCTTCACCCCGCCGGTAAATTTCTTCATTTTTAACTCTGTGTGACTGTACGTTAATGTATCATGGGGCTTTACTCCATTTTGTAACCCCAATTTGCTCCACTTGCATAATGAGTGTTTTGGGGTGTGGGTGCAGGCAGAGTGAGGGGAGGAGTATTTTGGGGAGTGGGTACAGACACAGTGAGGGGATGAGTATTTTGGGAAGTGGGTACAGACACAGTGAGGGGATGAGTATTTTGGGGAGTGGGTGCAGACAAATTGAGGGGAGGAGTGTTTTGGGGAGTGGGTGCAGACACAGTGAGGGGATGAGTATTTTGGGGAGTGGGTACAGACACAGTGAGGGGAGGAGTGTTTTGGGGAGTGGGTACAGACAGAGTGAGGGGAGGAGTGTTTTGGGGAGTGGGTGCAAACACAGTGAGGGGAGGAGTGTTTTGGGGAGTGGGTGCAGACTGAGTGAGGGGAGGAGTGTTTTGGGGAGTGGGTGCAGACTGAGTGAGGGGATAAGTATTTTGGGGAGTGGGTACAGACAGAGTGAGGGGGGGGGCAGAGAAATATTATACTGGGATGGATCGGCCTGACTGGTGCAGGTTTCCTCTCTGTCTGCACCATATGAAAGCGTCAGGTTTTGGTGGCGTTAACCTCTGCTCCTAAGAGGCCTTATAAAGATGTATATATATGTCGCAGATGCAGATCTTTGCTCCATGTTCGGAGCAAATTGCACCATTTTTGACACATACCCCGCTAGGTTTTATAGCAGCAGACCCCTCACTAATACCACCCTGATATTTGCTGTGCATATACAAACGTGTATTTGCATATTCCTGTAACAAAGGTTATGCAATCTATTTAACCGCTTCCCTGCCACAAGTGCCTGCTTTTCAGCTAACAAGTTGGGTAGTTTTCATTGTGGGGACTTCGTCATATCAATGCGCTCTGTTCTTCAATTCCATCTTAATAAATACAGGAGTGTATTTTTAATTGACTTAAAACAATTTTTTTTAAATGATTATTAATTATTTATTAATACTGTGACATATACTGTAACACAATGTGTACTTTATTATCTCTTGAGGAGTATTTTGTCTAGTACGTCCTACAAATGTGTCCCAAAGCACATTACAGGCATTGTGGGAAGTTCTCTGTAATAATCAGGTCTTTCCTGAAGCTGGGAGCTGTTCTTCTGCCTGAGTAACCGCCTGCAGTTCTGATTGAGAGTGCATAACAGAATATCTGGACCATCTGATCATGTTCAAATCTTCTCAAAGCCACAAAGTCCTTCAAACTTCATGTAATAGGCATTCTTATCTAAAAACAAAACAAAATGGCAATACGTAATATATATGTATATAAAAACCTCTGCGTTCAGTTGAACATTATAGGCCGTGAACAGAGATTCCAATAAAATTCATTAGCTCTTACCGTGCGACAATATCGCTGGATTTGAAGTGGGAGAATAGGTTGAAGTCCCTTCTTCTCGTGGCGATGCGCATGATCCTTTTATCTCTCTGAACAACACACACCTGGTATTGGATTGCTAGCTCTTTGGATCAGGGTCTCTTTTTGGCAGCAAAATTGCAGGTAGAGTTGTGAGCACACAGCAGCGGTACATAAGGACACACAAAGAGTGTGCATTTCAGGTGGGAGGTTTCCTAGCAGGCTGGAAGTGTATCCAGGAGCCTCAGTACATCACCAGGAGCGCAGAGTGCAACATTTCTCATCTCCTTTCATATCTTCTTCATTCATTAAAACATGAAATAACGGATCCTTCTTGCAACTGGCACCTCGAGCTGGATGAAATTAGCATGGAACCCGATATCAGCGTGTGACCTTCAGGTGGGGACATGCTGCTTATTAATGACTTCTGCTTTACGATTCTTTACTCACACGAAATTCCTCAAAAACACCAACTTGCCTCTAACTCTCTTCCTCTGTGATGCAGATCGCTGCAAATTATGTTCCAAGGAATTTTCCGGGATTCCATGTAGAATAGAGTTTCAACTCCCCTAAGTCTTTTGGGTGTAAGAAACGAATAAATACAATGTCACCTGGCATGTGAAAGATAGAGGGCAGACTCAAATTAATCTGTTCCAGACAGAGGCCTCCTATTATAATATAATCAGGCTTGTTACATTCAAACCAGATCACCTGCAAAAAGTGCCTCCCACGTTCTGCTCACAGTGAATCTGACAGGACCTCACTAATCCCAGCACCTCCCAATGTGACCTCACCAATTCCCGCACCTCCCAATGTGACCTCACCAATCCCTGCACCTCCCAATGTGACCTCACCAATCCCTGCCCCTCCCAATGTGACCTCACCAATCCCTGCACCTCCCAATGTGACCTCACCAATCCCTGCACCTCCCAATGTGACCTCACCAATCCCTGCACCTCCCAATGTGACCTCACTAATCCCTGCACCTCCCAATGTGACCTCACCAATCCCTGCACCTCCCAATGTGACCTCACCAATCCCTGCATCTCCCACTGTGACCTCACCAATCCCTGCACCTCCCAAAGTGACCTCACTAATCCCTGCACCTCCCAAAGTGACCTCACTAATCCCAGCACCTCCCAATGGGACCTCAGCAATCCCTGCACCTCCCAATGTGACTTTATCACTCCCTGCACCTCCCAATGTGACCTCACCAATCCCTGCACCTCCCAAAGTGACCTCACCAATCCCTGCACCTCCCAATGTGACCTCACCAATCCCTGCATCTCCCACTGTGACCTCACCAATCCCTGCACCTCCCAAAGTGACCTCACTAATCCCTGCACCTCCCAAAGTGACCTCACTAATCCCAGCACCTCCCAATGGGACCTCAGCAATCCCTGCACCTCCCAATGTGACTTTATCACTCCCTGCACCTCCCAATGTGACCTCACCAATCCCTGCACCTCCCAAAGTGACCTCACCAATCCCTGCACCTCCCAATGTGACCTCACCAATCCCTGCATCTCCCGATGTGACCTCACTAATCCCAGCACCTCCCAATGTGAACTCACCAATCGCTGCACCTCCCAATGTGACCTCACCAATCCCAGCACCTCCCAAAGTGACCTCACCAATCCCTGCACCTCCCAATGTGACCTCACCAATCCCTGCACTTCCCAAAGTGACCTCACTAATCCCTGCACCTCCCAAAGTGACCTCACTAATCCCTGCACCTCCCGGTGTGACCTCACCAATCCCAGCACCTCCCAATGTGACCTCACCAATCCCTGCACCTCCCAATGTGACCTCACCAATCCCTGCACCTCCCGATGTGACCTCACCAATCCCTGCATCTCCCAATGTGACCTCACCAATCCCTGCACCTCCCGATGTGACCTCACCAATCCCTGCACCTCCCAATGTGACCTCACCAATCCCTGCACCTCCCAATGTGACCTCACTAATCCCTGCATCTCCCAATGTGACCTCACCAATCCCTGCATCTCCCAATGTGACCTCACCAATCCCTGCACCTCCCAATATGACCTCACCAATCCCTGCATCTCCCAATGTGACCTCACCAATCCCTGCACCTCCCGATGTGACCTCACCAATCCCTGCATCTCCCAATGTGACCTCACCAATCCCTGCACCTCCCGATGTGACCTCACCAATCCCTGCACCTCCCAATGTGACCTCACCAATCCCAGCACCTCCCAAAGTGACCTCACTAATCCCTGCACCTCCCAATGTGACCTCACCAATCCCAGCACCTCCCAAAGTGACCTCACCAATCCCTGCACCTCCCAATGTGACCTCACCAATCCCTGCACCTCCCGATGTGACCTCACCAATCCCTGCACCTCCCAATATGACCTCACCAATCCCTGCACCTCCCGATGTGACCTCACCAATCCCTGCATCTCCCAATGTGACCTCACCAATCCCTGCACCTCCCGATGTGACCTCACCAATCCCTGTACCTCCCAATGTGACCTCACCAATCCCAGCACCTCCCAAAGTGACCTCACTAATCTCTGCACCTCCCAATATGACCTCACCAATCCCTGCACCTCCCAAAGTGACCTCACTAATCTCTGCACCTCCCAATGTGACCTCACCAATCCCTGCATTTCCCAAAGTGACCTCACTAATCCCTGTACCTCCCAATGTGACCTCACTAATCCCTGCACCTCCCAATGTGACCTCACCAATCCCTGCACCTCCCAATGTGACCTCACTAATCCCTGCACATCCCAAAGTGACCTCACCAATCCCTGCACCTCCCAATGTGACCTCACTAATCCCTGCACCTCCCAAAGTGACCTCACTAATCCCTGCACCTCCCAATGTGACCTCACCAATCCCTGCACCTCCCAATGTGACCTCACCAATCCCTGCACCTCCCAATGTGACCTCACCAATCCCAGCACCTCCCAATGTGACCTCACCAATCCCTGCCCCTCCCAATGTGACCTCACTAATCCCTGCACCTCTCAATGTGACCTCACCAATCCCTGCACCTCCCAATGGGATCTCACCAATCCCTGCACCTCCCAATGTGACCTCACTAACCCCTGCACCTCCCGCTGTGACCTCACCAATCCCTGCACCTCCCAATGTGACCTCACCAATCCCTGCACCTCCCAATGTGACCTCACCAATGCCAGCACCTCCCAATGTAACCTCACCAATCTCTGCACCTCTCCATGTGACCTCACCAATCTCTGCACCTCCCAACGTGACCTCACCACTCCCTGCACCCCCCAATGGGATCTCACCAATCCCAGCACCTCCCGGTGTGACCTCACCAGTCCCTGCACTGCTCAATGTGACCTCACCAAGGGAGAGAGAGGGAGAGAGGGAGAGAGAGGGGGACGGGGAGACATTTTGCATGTCTTCTATTTCATGAAATATTACTGCCCAAACTGGATACTAATATAGTAGTTTGTGTTGATCAAAGCTTTTTTTTTTTTTTAGGAATTTTGCAAAAATCTCTATCACAAAACTGTCCTTGTCCCCTCCCCCCTCTCCGCATTCTGCCAGAATTACCACGAGCGGACACTTTATAAGATGTTGAGTACTGGTGATTATATTATTTCCTTTGTGTTTTATTAAAGCTATTTTGCAGGATGCGCTGTTTTTTTTTAATTATCATATGCCAAACACTCTAGAACAATTAACTCAATAATTGCTAGAAATGTCTCCCGTGCTGGTCAGTGGGGGTTAATTATTTCTCTCTAATCCTAACAGGAGTTTCACTGGATGAAATATTAGCCAGGGTTCACTGAAAAGTTAATATGTGGCAGGTTTTCCTGAATGGAGTATGCCGAGTCCTACCTGGTTATCCCCGTGTGATAACATGCCATGAACGTGTAATATATCTCTGCATGGTAATGCAATCTTATCGGGGATTGTGACATTCCCAGGGAGAGTTGCCATGAAACATCAGGAGATTGTAGAGATCAGAACCACATTAAGATTTGATGGCACCTAAAGGCAACTTAGCTAAGTGGGTCGCCCACCTCTCTCCTCTCACCCCATTCCCTGCGATGCAAGGAGGAGGTGTAGCTGTTAACTAATAGAGTATCAATATAATAATATAATATCAATGACCAGATACAAACTGAGGCCCCTATATATGGAAGCCTGGGGCACATGCAATCTTTTCTCTTCCCCTAAGAGCATGTGGACAGAATTCCTCCACAGAAAATACAATGCAGCACGTATTCCCTCACCTGCTGTCTCTGTAAGTCTCCTATCAAACCTCCTAGGCCTGGGACATAGCGCCCAAAACAGTGCGGAGGCGCGCTGAGGCACCCTTTCCCTGGCCTTACACAGCGCGCTGTCCGTGGGCATGTCGGGGGCGGGACGGGGCGGGCCAGTGACGTCACAGAGCTGGTTCGCCCTCATTGGGCGACCCGCTCACGTGACCGGCCCTGCGCTCCGGCAAGCAGGAAAATCTCAAGACTCGGTGAGACACACGCTTCCGCAGGCGTGCGGAAGCGTGCGCGAGCCCCTGCTAAAGCCGCTCTCATTGCGGCTGCAGGGGCTCAGTGCCGAACAGCAGCGCGCCTCAGCACTTGTGCGCTGACCATGCCCGATGCCTTAGGTTATAAGGCTAAGGCCCCAGTGCCTCCTCTGCACGCGCGCCCGCGAGGCTGGCGGTGCGTGCAGACGATTCCCCGGTCTGCAGTGAGCTGCAGGAAGAGAGACCGGGGGGGGGGGGGAGCGTGGCGGAGGAGTGACGGGGGCGCGGCCATGATGTCACCCGGCAGGTTCGCCCTCATTGGCTGAACCGCCGGGGGGCGTGGCCTAGCGCTCCGTCGTGAGTCCTGCTCTCAATTCTATTGAGAGCAGGAGAAACTCTCGCCACAGCGCTGCGGCCCCCCCTCGCAGCGGGCCCAGCGCCATTGCGGGGAGGGCTCTCGTCCCTGCAGCGTCCGCCACAGCGGGCGCTGCATTAGCATGCGGGGACTCAGCCTAAGCTCTTCGGGGCAGGGATTCCTTTTCCTATTGTCTGATTTTGCTGCACTTATTGTATTATTATAATTCCCCGTACTGTGTTCTTTATGAAGCGCTGAGTACACTTTTGGCGCTATATAAATAAAGTCATACAATACAAATAAAGACATCCCATACAATGCGTGTCATGTATCATACAAACGTGGAATGTGATTCAGGAGAGAACCATTTGCCCCAAGTAGCATTGCAACGTTCATATCCTACCCCCCATGCTGTATCCCAGCCCCTCTGAGGTCGTACAACAGACGGGAGAATGGTTAGTCCGATTCTTTCCTCAGTTTTGCAGCCGGGAGCCTGGGAGTTGGACCCTTTCTTTGGTTCCTGGTTCTGCAGTGGGAAGCTGGAAGGAAGAGGTTATGGAAAATAAATACAAGGAGAGATGCAAAGTTTCCTCTTCATCTACATGCAATGGCAGGTCAAAGCATCACTGTTTTATTGCCAATCAAAAACTATCACTGTTTAATGTTTCATATCCTGACATGGATTAAACACCCCGTCCCATCCGCCCCCCCCCCCCCATACCTGTTACTAATGTCCCTCAAAAGATGGGCAGTTTATTTATTGACTACATTGGTAGATTTCTACATTCTGTATAGTGATTTCCGATGCCTGTTGTATGAGTTATGGATTCAATTATTGCACATTGGGGAAAGCGTTCTCATTTACTGATGAAAACAGTATGATCTCCTTGACGAAAAAGACAAAAATACTAACCCACATAATATAATTCCAGATAAAAAAAATTAACAATTTGCTTTTATTGTTTTTTTAGTCTCCTCGTGACGGTACATTGTAAAATCATGTAGAATGTCTTTTTTTAACAATGTAAAGCAGTGGAATCTGTTAGCTTTCATAAATCTGGCACATTTATTTTGCTTCACTTTTGACCTGGTTTTGCAGATGTATAAAAGTTTTCCATGTCCCTTATGTGCTTTGAATACCTGTGCGCTAACGTAAATATTTTAGATTCTGACTTGCAAATTAACAAGTAATAACTGGTCACATTGCGCTGCTGTATGGAGGCGCTTTATGTGTGTGTGATATTGGGAACTCAGTTTTTGCATTTCTTTCCATCCTTAGGATGGCACCTGACATGGGCACACGTGACATTCAAGGGGCCCCCAGACATGGGCACACGTGATACTCCAGGGGCCCCCAGACATGGGCACACGTGACATTTCAGGGCCCCCCAGACATGGGCACACGTGATACTCCAGGGGCCCCCAGACATGGGCACACGTGACATTTCAGGGCCCCCCAGACATGGGTACACGTGATACTCCAGGGGCCCCCAGACATGGGTACACGTGATACTCCAGGGCCCCCCAGACATGGATACACGTGATACTCCAGGGCCCCCCAGACATGGGTACACATGCACTCCAGGGGCCCCCAGACATGGGCACACGTGACATTCCAGGGGCCCCCAGACATGGGCACACGTGACATTCCAGGGGCCCCCAGAGATGGACACACGTGACATTCCAGGGGCCCCCAGACATGGGCACACCTGACACTCCAGGGCCCCCCAGACATGGGTACACGTGATACTCCAGGGGCCCCCAGACATGGGCACACGTGATACTCCAGGGGCCCCCAGACATGGGTACACGTGATACTCCAGGGGCCCCCAGACATGGGTACACATGCACTCCAGGGGCCCCCAGACATGGGCACACGTGACATTCCAGCGGCCCCCAGACATGGGCACACGTGACATTCCAGGGGCCCCCAGACATGGGCACACGTGACATTCCAGGGCCCCCCAGACATGGGCACACGTGACATTCCAGGGGCCCCCAGACATGGGCACACCTGACACTCCAGGGGCCCTCTGACATGGGCACACCTAGCACATTTGGCACCCTGTGACATGGGCTCACCTGACGGCGGGGAGGCGTGGCGGAGGCGTCACAAGACTGGCTCGCCCTCATTGGCTGAATGGCTCATGTGGCGCGGCCTCCCCGCGGAAAAGAACAAAATCATTTGTAGCTGTAAAATTCTGCCGCGCGGTCGCTCAGCATCGCGTCCGCGCTCGCGCGCACTACGGCCATCCTCATTGACTTCCACGACTTTGTTCTCGCGGCGCGCACTGTCGCGGTTACTATAATCGCGACCAAGGCTATAGTTCTTATTTCTAACTTGTATATATATACATGTGCTATACACAATGTTGCCAATTTATTAAAATGTTGCATTGGGCAAAAAGGCCAGCATATTGCTCCTTTTATGTAGCGGACACAGCTGTAAATTAGAAGTGCTTCTTCCACACTTTGTAACAGTTTTATAAATAGCAGTAACCGTTTTTAAGTGATTTATTTCACTACAATCTTCCTGTCTGCCCTAATTACTCCGGGCGTTTCTCATTGTTCTCTTAGGAAGGGTTTCTCTCCTCCCTCTAACACCCTCCCATAGTGCAGGGGGGTCCGTGTACTTAGCGCTACAAGCCACTTTTTGGGCACGTGGAAGTCTCATGGGAAATTGCGCCTGTATTCGTCTCTGTACTAACCTGACATTCCTCCGGCATCCGCATCAAAGAGGACTCCCCTCCTTTTCTCTGGCGCATGCGCGGCGTACCGATGCAAGTGAGACGTACTCAAAAATAGTGTTTGTGTCAGGAGACGTCAAACGTTTGTAAAATGTTCAGAAGTCGGTTTATATTGTTAGCGTAGATTTAATTTGCCAAATATCAACTAAGAATGTATTTGACGCAGCAGAGATGTTAAATTATATAGGGTAGGGGTGTGCAAGCATTTTAGTCTGCGCCTCCCCTGCCTGCTCTCCCCCACTGCTCGCGCCCCCTGCCTGCTCCTCTCTTATCTTTTTGTCCAGCGTCATCTGACGTCACAACGTCATGTGACGTTGCATTGCCAGGGCAACGCGTCGCCAGAAAACACCGAAGACAAGGCAAGTGAGGCGTACAGAGGGCACACTCACTCCCCCGGCATTTAATTTAACTGGTTTGGGGGAGAGTGCGTGGCCTCTGTAAGTGCCGTGCCCCCACCCCCAGAAAATTTCCCCCCCCCCAGTTTGCGCATAACTCTGATATAGGGTAACAATATATATTGTTTTCACCGAAAGGGCTATTATAAATAATATTACACTAATAATATATACTTCCTGATACTAGTTATAAATAAAAGAATACACACAATTCTGTTTCAATTTAAAATGATACAAATCAGGTATTCAACGTGACGCAACGCATCGAAATGTATTTCAAACGACGCGCTATGCTTCATGTGTATAAAGTCACATAACGACCTTCCCATAACGACCTCTGTACACACGACGGACATTTTATGAAGGTTCGAACTACAGTTTTGCACTACAATTGTGACACAAAAAAGTTAAAATATGATCTCCGTACATAGCGGCCATCAACTCCTTCGGCTACTTTACTGCTACATTGTATCAGAAGAGGATGGTTCGATCCCAGGGGACCCCCCCTCTTCAAATAATAAACAAAATAAAGTACACGAGTAGTAAAAGATATTACAACCTGTAACCAATGACATGGCAGTGTAACACCTCACTGAAACTAAACCTGTCTGACAGAGAAACAGAGGGACTGTGTGTGTCGGCTGCAGAGACAGACAGGGGGTTGTTATTGTTGAGGTTACGCCTCCTTAAATGTTTCCTCCTGTATATTGATTCCTGAGCAAGAAGAAAAAAACCCTTTGATCTGCTCTTTGCTAAGCAGCGGTAAGAAGCTCGGAGGTTTGATCAGAACACACTTCATTTACAAAGTGTTTTGTGAGATCAATTTGGTGCGGTAATAACCGCGCACGATTAATAGAACCAGGAGACTCCCGAGAGCCGGCACTGCTCATGTAATGTGTCTCCGTTTGGCAGCTTGAGTTTGGGAGGCTCTGGTACTTTTCCCGGCACGGGGGGTGCGATTGTTTCTCATTTGAACACAAACAGTCTGCTCCCTCCGCCAGTACTGAGACCGTGGGGCTTATGCAGAGAGGAACGGTGAGGATAATCTCGCCAGGTTTGTGGCAAAAATGTCAGCATTTAAAGAGCAAGTGGCGAGAACTTGGCGGGCCAAGTCAAATTCGCCAGACGGGTGGCGAGAAGCGTGATTTCGCCATTGCAAAAACACGCACGATTCCAGTAGCTCCGATGCGCATGAACGCGCCAATCGGAGCTACTATATGGCGCGTTCGGGTGACATTTTGCCCGCCACTAAACGTTGGCTGTATTGTGGCCAGATACCGCGCGCCTCAGAATGGCTGGTTTCAAAAGAGCCAGGTCCTCACGGTAAATTAGTTCCATTAGTGCCGTCTAGGAACAATATACTTACATTGGTGTGCTGCGGTTATCCCGATTGTCACCGCTGGAGAGACACCTGCCGGGAATTGGGAAGCAGAGAGTTTAAAGGGACATTGGCTGTCACACAATAAAATCCACCTCCGGAGGGGAACCGCGTTCATTTCAGCTCCAGGGACCCCTGCTGCCGGAGACACTTACCTCTGTAGGTGCTGCCGGAGACACTTACCTCTGTAGGTGCTGCCGGAGACACTTACCTCTGTAGGTGCTGCCGGAGACACTTACCTCTGTAGGTGCTGCCGGAGACACTTACCTCTGTAGGTGCTGCCGGAGACACTTACCTCTGTAGGTGCTGCCGGAGATACTTACCTCTGTAGGTGCGGCCGGAGATACTTACCTCTGTAGGTACTGCCGGAGATACTTACCTCTGTAGGCGCTGCCGGAGACACTTACCTCTATAGGTGCTGCCGGAGACACTTACCTCTGTAGGTGCTACCGGAGACACTTACCTCTGTAGGTGCTGCCGGAGACACTTACCTCTGTAGGTACTACCGTAGATACTTACCTCTATAGGTGCTACCGTAGATACTTACCTCTATAGGTGCTACCGTAGATACTTACCTCTGTAGGTGCTGCTGGACATACCTCTGTAGGTGCTACCGGAGATATTTACCTCTGTAGGTGCTACCGTAGATACTTACCTCTGTAGGTGCTGCCGGAGACACTTACCTCTGTAGGTGCTACCGTAGATACTTACCTCTATAGGTGCTACCGTAGATACTTACCTCTGTAGGTGCTGCTGGAGACACTTACCTCTGTAGGTGCTGCCGGAGACCCTTACCTCTGTAGGTGCTGCCGGAGATACTTACCTCTGTAGGTGCTGCCAGAGATACTTACCTCTGTAGGTGCTACCGGAGACACTAACCTCTGTAGGTGCTACCGTAGATACTTACCTCTGTAAGTGCTGCTGGAGATACTTACCTCTGTATGTGCTACCGTAGATACTTACCTCTATAGGTGCTGCTGGAGATACTTACCTCTGTAGGTGCTGCAGGAGATACCTACCTCTGTTGGTGCTACCGGAGGTACCTCTGTAGGTGCTGCTGGAGATACTTGCCCCTGTAGGTGCTGCCGGAGATACTTACCCCTGTAGGTGCTGCCGGAGATACTTACCCCTGTAGGTGCTGCTGGAGATACTTACCTCTGTAGGTGCTGCTGGAGATACTTACCTCTGTAGGTGCTGCAGGAGATACTTACCTCTGTAGGTACTGCCAGAGATACTTACCCCTGTAGGTGCTACCAGAGATACTTACCTCTGTAGGTGCTGCAGGAGATACTTACCCCTGTAGGTGCTGCTGGAGATACTTACCCCTGTAGGTGCTGCTGGAGATACTTACCTCTGTAGGTGCTACCAGACTTACTTACCTCTGTAGGTGCTGCAGGAGATACTTACCTCTGTAGGTACTGCCAGAGATACTTACCTCTGTAGGTGCTACCAGAGATACTTACCCCTGTAGGTGCTGCTGGAGATACTTACCTCTGTAGGTGCTACCAGACTTACTTACCTCTGTAGGTGCTGCAGGAGATACTTACCTCTGTAGGTTCTGCCACAGATACTTACCTCTGTAGGTGCTGCCGGAGATACTTACCTCAGTAGGTGCTGCCAGAGATACTTACCTCTGTAAGTGCTGCAGGAGACACTAACCTCTGTAGGTGCTGCCAGAGACACTTACCCCTGTAGGTGCTGCCAGAGACACTTACCCCTGTAGGTGCTACCAGAGATACTTACCTATGTAGGTGCTGCAGGAGATACATACCCCTGTAGGTGCTGCTGGAGATACTTACCCCTGTAGGTGCTACCAGAGATACTTACCTATGTAGGTGCTGCAGGAGACACTTACCCCTGTAGGTGCTACCAGAGATACTTACCTATGTAGGTGCTGCAGGAGATACTTACCTCTGTAGGTGCTGCAGGAGATACTTACCTGTAGGTGACGCCGGTTCTTGGTGGAGGTTTAAACCCTCTGCATCACGCGAGACAGTAGAAAGTTGCGACATTGCGGTTTCCTTTGGCTTCGATGCTGCAGGAAATGTTCGCTTTCATATTGTTCACCCAGCTGGGGCTGTATATGGGCAACACCTTCCTAAATATCTCGGGGAGCAGGGGGGCTCCGGAGCTGCAATTAACGCGGATCCACTGCGGGGACCCCAGCTTCCTATCTACAAGAAAACCGCACATTCGTTGTTATTTCCCTCGTGCCCATGCGGTCACAGGCTTGTAAACGGAGCAATCACTTAATAACTAAACTCCTGCTTTGCCTCATTTCCATCAAAGCTCAAACGCAAAGGGCAGGATAGCTTTCAGGGGTCTCAGGATCAGAAGGGTTAATTAGGAGCTGCCGTGAGCAAAAAACATGAATAAAACAGAGCAGAGCATTAATTAGTCAAATATTCCACAAATATTCCACAGAGATTTTACTCGGGGGCAAACCAGATTTAGCGATGAAAATATCCACATATCTTCAGTGCGAAAACATTCATTATAAATATTTTAAAAATATATTTGATAGCCCCCTGCTGTCAGTGTCAAGTATATCAGTGGGACTGGTTTTTACCCTAACATTTCCACCAAGTCACTGCTATTTCCCTCTCTATGGGAAGAGCAGAAGTGCTCATTGTGTGAATTGTCTGATCCCAAAGAAATGTATTTTGCTAGACAGGAACATCGATGTCTAAATATCACCCTCTTCCCATGTGCTAAGAGGGAGCCAATGATAGTTTTCATGTGATAATGCCCTTTATTGAAAAACCCCATTGTATAAAGTGCCACAGTTTTATTGCCCTAGTTGGAGATTGTCCCCATCTCTCTACTGACTAAACCCTCCAGTGCAAGGATAATACACTGTAATAATCTGTAATGACACAATACTGCAGAAATAGCTCAATTTTATAAGTGTGTTTAAAGAGGAAATCCAAGCGGCACTTAAAACAAAAAAAATCTATGCAGCCTTTGATTACCTTTATTGAAAACTAATTATCTAGGCTGATGATTGATTGGTTCTCCCGGTATCGATCAGCAGAGATCCTGCTTTGCAGGGTTCACTAAATGGCCGCCTTTCAGGTTCAATCAATCCTTCAGGGAATAGTAACACAATGCAAAAAACCCGGCGCTAGTGATAACAACAGTTACCCCAGTCCAACGTAATGTCCATGCAGATTGGAAAAGTTCTCTTGGTATTTCAAACAAAACTGAAGTGGTGAATCCGCCTCTGGCTGGTGTCTCGATGTCCTCCTACAGGTGAATGAAAAAGGGGGAAGAGGCCATTGTGCAGCAACAAGCAACAAATAACAGCTCTAGAGGACTTTAAAGTAATCAACTTACAAGAATAATGCTGTTATATTCAGTGGAGAGAATCCGTGCTTTAACCAACGTTTTCTCCTGGACCTCACGAATCCCACGTGCTGTCACTCTTTAGTCAGCCCCTTCTCCTGGTATCTCATACAATAGTACTCTCCGTGGATCCCCAGAATGGAAATTACATAAGAGATGATGGTGCAGATTGCTAAAAACTTTAATAAAGATAAAAAACAGCCAAAAGCTTACTTACATAAACTTGGCTGCTGTAAAACGACTGACAATGTGCCGTCCGCAGCTTGTATACAGGTAAGGGGTGAGGTACACTGAGCTGGAAGCGCTCTCACTGCTCACAGCTCCAGTACCGACGCCGACCTCCGCGCAACTGAGTGACGTCACACGATGGCGCTCTTGCCGACGGACACCTCAGCCTCGCAACTCCTCCTTCCCCAAACGCGTTTCGTGACGCTAATGTTGATGAAGTGACAACACGTGGGATTCGTGAGGTCCAGGAGAAAACGTTGGTTAAAGCACGGATTCTCTCCCCTGAATATAACAGCATTATTCTTGTAAGTTGATTACGTTAAAGTCTTCTTGAGCTGATACTTGTTGCTTGTAGCTGCACAATGGCCCCTTCCCCCTTTTTCATTCACCTGTAGGAGGACATTGAGACACCAGCCAGAGGCGGATTCACCACTTCAGTTTTGTTTGAAATACCAAGAGAACTTTTCCAATCTGCATGGACATTACTTTGGACTGGGGTAACTGTTGTTATCACTAGCGCCGTTTTTTTTGCATTGTGTTACTATTGCCTGTATACAAATTTGTGAGCTATGTGTTAGGTAGGAACCCCACGGCAGCTTATACCAATCACGCACGGAGTTTTTGGGAATCACACACATTTCATTTTATTAGAATTGTTATTTAGCACTTTAATGGTCACGGCGCTGAGATATAGGGTATTTTTTTCACTTAGTCAATCCTTCAGGGAGTATAACGCAGCAGCTACAATGTATTCGTATATTACTAAGGTAACATTATCTATTGTTACAGTTTGCAGCTCAAACTGCTGGGAACATTGGCAACAAATAATTACAAACAGGAAAGTGTTACAAAGACCTTGCACTGCTGGGGAGGGGTGCTAAAGCCTGCTATAGAAAACATAGGATGCGCAGTATATTAAAGCTCACTAAAAATGTCATTAAGAGTTGAATAAAAAAAAGAAAGAAAAAGTATTCTCTAATACTGCAGAACTGATGTATTTAAAAACACACATGTAGGATATTGCTGGGATTGCTCCTAAAAAGGGCCTCAGCAGGTCTGCTTCGCTTCAAAGAACCAAACAAATGTGTTTCTATTATTTCATGTAAATAAAGATGCTGAGAGTTTAAGAAATAACTACAATAGGTGGTTCTGTGGTACCTGCCAATCTTACTCGGGGGAACATCTGTAATGTGCAAGGGTTCATCCTGACATCAGTGAGTTAACGTCTGTGCAAGTAAAACTATACGTGACTGAAATGAGATTGAACGTTAGAAATGCCAAATGGATCAGCTGATTCAATCTAGTATTTTCTAACTTCTTTCTGCCCGTGTGATCGGATTTACCCACCGTGACCTCACCGTGTCTGGTTTGTACCCACTGCCAGCCTCACAATGCAGAACCAGTGTCCAAACTCAAACTGGTCAGTCCAAAATAAGCAATCTCCGAGTCGGGTTTCTGGTTCTGTACTCCCCTGTCCCAGTCTCGTGCAGCACAGATGGCAAAAGGCGCTCAGGAAATATCAATGTTTAAAAAGGATAGGAAGAGAAAGGGCGCTCATCTGCATGTCATTACCCAGAATCCTTGCCTGTGCTTTAACCAGCGTGTTACACGTGACATTGACGTAAATCCCGCAGGTTTGATGGATGTGTACATTACATGCAGACGCACTCGTGGATTCTTCGTGTTCTTAGCATTATGGAATGTGTGTCTCCATTATAAATCCCAGCTGACTCCTGGGACTGGAGCTCTCCGGGGTTTGGATAAAGACGGTTTAAATAACCCACCTGGGTATTTTATCAGGTAAATTCCCAATGTGGAAAAGTGCAACATGTGATCTTTCTAACTCTCACAGGACGGGATATGGGGGATTGTGTGACTGTGACATGACTTATTCCTCCCGGCTGCAGCACTTAGCCAGTTAGGCGGAAACTCTCACACACCTCACTTAGGTGAAGTGTAATCTACACTTTGAAAACAATGACCTTTTCTTCCATCTTGTCTCGCATGCCCAGCACCGCTACCTGAGTAACCCTGAGTAACCCTGAGTAACCCTGAGTAACCCTACAGGCGCCTAAACACTTTCGAGTGAAAAACGAAGGTCTTTTTGCAGGCTTTTGTTTATTTGTTGAATAACTGTGCATCTGTTTGAAAGTATATTAGTGGAAAGCTTGCAACAGTTACCATATTGTATGTGTTACACTTTGCTTTTACTGCCACCCAAGGGCTGGATTGTGTTTGCTAGAACATTCTGCATATAGAACTTTGCTCAGTTCAAGGAATGCAATAAAATGTGAAATAAAATATTCTCTACATAGCGCTGACCGTGTGCGCTGACCGTGTGCGCTGACCTGTAATAGAGTTTACACAGGGAAGCTCCCTGGTCTTGCATTATCACGAGGAGTCCATGCATAAGGTGAAACTTGTCGAAGTAAGTGGACAGAGTGTACTAAAAAGAGTAGTTAAACTATACACAATATTTGGAAATTCTGAATACAAACAACTACGGACTTAATATGACACATATTTATATACTAGTCTGTGTTATTGCGAGGGATGTCCATCACGGGAAGAACTGGTCAAACCGGACCTCTGGTACCCAAATCAGCGGGTCACCGGTACGCTGAGTCTAGCCAGACTCCCCCCGCCAGCAAAGCGTCTCGGTCCTACTGACTGCGAGGGATTCACGCTCGGGCTACAGCAAAAACCTGCCCAACACACTGCTATCCCTAGCGTTACTCTGCTAGACTAGGGCCACTCGGGGAAACCCACCCCAAGAGATACACTCATACCTGGGATACCTCCCACTAGTGGCGTAGCAAGCCATGTGTGGGCCCCCGGGCAAAATTGTTGCTGTGCGTTTGGCTACTTGCCTACTGCGCATGCGTGACCAGCACTTGGCACTTGTCGACTGCGCATACGCGATCGGTACTTGCCGGCTGCTCGTGCACATGCTCGATAGGCAAGCCCCGATCGCGCTTGCACATGAGCGACCAGCAACCGCCAATTGCGCAGGCGCGGTTGGCGCACACGCACGAGCAGCCAGCAAATGCTCATCGCGCATGCGCACTCCACACTGCCGCAAAAAAATATGCATTGTTCACCCTAGAGAGTGCCCCCCCCCAAGAGCGCGAACCCCCAAGCTTTGCCCGGGCTATACGCCCCTGCCTCCCACCCAACCCCGGTGATTACAGGCTCTCGCTGGGATTCAGGGGATTTATTTCAAACGAGCCACATATAGAATTTTTTTAATGTGCTTCAGGGGCTTACACCTAAAGGGTCCTCAGTCCCCCTTTCTAACACGGAAATATACCAAGTCAACAAAAAAACTATGAAGCAAAATTACATACAGCAACCTGGGGTCAGACAGTTATAAAAAGTAAAACGTAAAACCTATACGTTACCAGCTAAAGTCTTATAGCAGGTCCCCCAAGGGGTCACGAGATACAAGATATAGGACCCACACACAAAGTGTGCCCCTGTTCAGATCTCCACTTATGTAGCTCAAATATAGATTCTTGTACCCCACTATTGTTTGACCTCTGAGTGTCTCCAGATCCTTGACACGCCTGTGGGGTTATACCTTGTCACCAATTTGTCACTGTCTCTTGACCAGAGACACTTTAATGACTGAATATCTTGGGAGAACTCTTTCATTTCTAATTGAATCTGGCAGTATCAAATACGAAATATTTTCCTCCCGGCACTTACCAGATCCATGGTAGTTACACCGTTGCACTTTGCCGGAATCGCTGTCCGAACGCGTTGGTACCACCTGTGACAGCCCCTTTGTAACCATGAGAGTGAAATGAATGGACGGGGTGTGCCCCCAATGTTCACACTACAATGCTCGTGCACATTCACAGCTCACAGAAATACATGATATTACTAAGAGGTGTATAGAACATTAATCATTTTAATTCATGTAAATCTGTAATGATACAGAATGCGATGTCCTCTCTGGTTCTAAGGAATATATAAGAGGAGCTTTGAAACTTGCCCACCCAGATAACAGTAACACCTGCACCCCCTCGCTGTCATTTTAGCATAAGCCGTTAGAGCATGTTAGTTTCTCCGGAAACATGACGGTTTTTCCTTTATTAAGCCATGACACGGTAACGTTTAATGACACTGATCCTCTCTGCCGGAGGGAAGCAGAATAAAGAGAGGAGGAGGTATTAGCGAAGGAGACGGTGAGAGGACGATGGGAGAGATAAGAGGAGATCCAGGAGAGAGCTCGCTTACGGATACCAAGAGTAGGGAGAATGGGAAGGATAAGAGGGGGTAGGGAGGTCGAGTCATATAAGCAGGGAGTCATTATTATTATTTTCATCATTTATTTATAACGGGCCAACATATTCCGTAGTGCAGTACAATAAGGGTGAAGGAGGAAAACAGTCAAATACCAAGTATTAACTTACCCCCACAGCAGACAGAACCCCCCACAGCAGACAGAACCCCTCACAGCAGACAGAACCCCCCACAGCAGACAGAACCCCTCATAGCAGACAGAACCCCTCATAGCAGACAGAACCCCCCACAGCAGACAGAACCCCTCACAGCAGACAGAACCCCCCACAGCAGACAGATCCCCTCACAGCAGACAGAACCCCTCATAGCAGACAGAACCCCTCATAGCAGACAGAACCCCCCACAGCAGACAGAACCCCTCACAGCAGACAGAACCCCCCACAGCAGACAGAACCCCTCACAGCAGACAGAACCCCTCACAGCAGACAGAACCCCCCACAGCAGACAGAACCCCTCACAGCAGACAGAACCCCTCACAGCAGACAGAACCCCTCACAGCAGACAGAACCCCTCACGGCAGACAGAACCCCTCACAGCAAACAGATCCCCTCACAGCAAACAGAACCCCTCACAGCAAACAGAACCCCTCACGGAAAACAGAACCCCTCACAGCAGACAGAACCCCTCATGGCAGACTAAACCCCTCATGGCAAGCTGAACCCCTCACGGCAGACTGAACCCCTCATGGCAGACAGATCCCCTCATTACAGACGGAACTCCTCACGGCAGACTGAACCCCTCATGGCAGACTGAACCCCTCATGGCAGACAGATACCCTCACAGCAAACATAACCCCTCACGACAGACAGAACCCCTCATGGCAGGCTGAACCCCTCACGGCAGACTGAACCCCTCACGGCAGACAGAACCCCTCATGGCAGGCTGAACCCATCACGGCAGACTAAACCCCTCACGGCAGGCTGAACCCCTCACGGCAGACTGAACCCCTCATGGCATACATGCAGAGGGGGAGGGGCTGACGAACTCCTGGTTTTTTGAAGTTGTCTCTTTTCCTCACGATAACCCTGCCCATGCTGGCTCAGTGGACAGGAGCAGGGATGGCATACTTGGGAGACTCTTCGGGTGCCGCCTTTGGCACAACTCTGGCGTTGTGTCCAAGAGCATTATAATGGCCTTTGTCTTTGGCAGCATAGAGGTAATTTGTTATTTTAGTGAGGGCTGTTTCAGTGGAGTGAGCAGTGAGGAAGCCAGATTGTATAGGGTCTAGGAGAGAATAGGGGGGGGGGGTGAGAAAATGGAGCAAACGGGAGACTACAAGGCGTTCAAGGAGTAAAAGGCAGGAGGGACACAGGGCAATAATTAGAGAGACAGGTATGGTCAAGCTTGCTGTTTTTGAGTAAGGGTATACTGTAACTGTTACGTGTTTGAAGGAGGAGGGAAAGGTAGCAGAGTAGAGGGAGGAGTTAAAAATGTGTGTGAGTGGGGATAAGAGTAGGAGCAAGAGGTTTTAGGAGATGGGAGGGAATGGGGTCAAGAGGGCAGGTGATGGAGGGAGAAGAGATCAGCAGGGACACATCCACCTCTGTGACAGCAATAAACCAGTCAATTATTCTATACATGCCCAAGCGAACATTTGACCTATATTTAGCCATTGAAGTTCCCCATTGAATTGGAGAGGAATTTGTGGCCATAAGCGACCCGGGCGGAGTATGGCCTGGTAGTAATTAATCAGACCCACGGAATAATTATTTATACCTGTATATCTCGGGCAGTGTAATCAGCCAGCCACTCGTTCTCAAAGTGAAGTTTCAAAGACCAGCCTTTTCCAAATGAGCATCAGTGCAGTTCTGTCGCCGAAAGGGCTTAATTCCACCACACGGAACAAATACTGTCTCCGTTTCTGCTTCTCCCTTGTTTGGCAGGCAGAAGGCAAACAATGAATTATAGAAGATATTTTCTCTATTGACTCTTCTCCCCTTCCAACTGTATTTCATTTACTTGAACAGTTTTGTGTCTGACATTAGCGAGCGTGTTTTATGGGAATCCCTCTCCGTTCTGGCATCTTGCCTCTCCGTTTCAGTGGAATGTTCTTATTACAGGCATGGCGTCCTACTGCATAAGTAGGTTAGAAAGGTTTTCGTTTTCGTTCCCTGCAATGATATTGTATTAAGCTGTCACCAGCGCTAGCATTATCCACTTATATTCCTGTTACGGTATTCACAACCTGTCTTTATTTTCATGACAGTTATTCAGAGTATACGATCTGGAAGTGTCGTTTGTTAAACACATATCATTACACGCAGCTTTGTTATTGGGGGGGTCCGTCAAAAAGCATGCCACTTGTGACTGTAAACTGAATTCAGAATAAAATCTATTTGTTGCAGTAGAATATGGATATTATAGGGTCATAGGCTGGTGACGTGAGTGTTTAAATATTAGGGTTCCCCAAGTTCAGTCCTTGAGGATTACCAACAGGGCATGTTATAACAAAACAAGTTGTGTAAGTGATAATTAGAGCTAGGTTAATTAAGTGTTAATGAAAGAAACGGCAAAACCTTGTGTGTTGTTCGTTAGGACTGAGCTATAGTGTCAATGTTTCCTAGATACTATGTACCCAAAGTAAGTTATGAGTAAAAAAAAAAGTGGCAACAATCCTGCCCCATACAGAAAATAATAATAATAATAATAATAATAATAATAATAAAAACGTTACAAGCACATTCACATGTGTCAGGCTATGGCTGCGGTCCCAGTGCACGCGCGCCCGGCGGGGGGCGGCACGTGCACAGCGCTGCACTCGCACACGCGGTCCTGGGAGGGACAGGTTGCGACTGGAGGGGGCGTGGCGGGGGGGGTTGCGGGGGCGTGGCCATGACCTCACGCGGCTGGTTCGCCCTCATTGGCTGAACCGCCGCGGGGGCGTGGCCTCGGCTCCGTCGCAAATTCCAGACATACTTTTTTTGTGTGTGTGGAATCTTGCAGTACAGCGCGGCTGCTGGATGTGCGCCGACGCACGTACTCGGCCCTGAGTGACTGGGGGGCCGGTGCTTGTGCGCACAGTGCACGCCGACGCACGTACTCGGCCCTGAGTGACTGGGGGGCCGGTGCTTGTGCGCACAGTGCACGCCGACGCACGTACTCGGCCCTGAGTGACTGGGGGGCCGGTGCTTGTGCGCACAGTGCGCGCCGACGCATGTACTCGGCCCTGAGTGACTGGGGGGCCGGTGCTTGTGCGCACAGTGCGCGCCGACGCACGTACTCGGCCCTGAGTGACTGGGGGGCCGGTGCTTGTGCGCACAGTGCACGCCGACGCACGTACTCGGCCCTGAGTGACTGGGGGGCCGGTGCTTGTGCGCACAGTGCACGCCGACGCACGTACTCGGCCCTGAGTGACTGGGGGGCCGGTGCTTGTGCGCACAGTGCACGCCGACGCACGTACTCGGCCCTGAGTGACTGGGGGGCCGGTGCTTGTGCGCACAGTGCACGCCGACGCACGTACTCGGCCCTGAGTGACTGGGGGGCCGGTGCTTGTGCGCACAGTGCACGCCGACGCACGTACTCGGCCCTGAGTGACTGGGGGGCCGGTGCTTGTGCGCACAGTGCACGCCGACGCATGTACTCGGCCCTGAGTGACTGGGGGGCCGGTGCTGCTTGTGCGCACAGTGCGCGCCGACGCATGTACTCGGCCCTGAGTAACTGGGGGGGGGGCGGTGCTTGTGCGCACAGCGAACGCCGAGGCGTGCGCTGTGGCAGTCACTGGGACCGCAGCCTTAGGCCCCGCTGCACGGGCCGGCGCGCCCGCACTGCGTCCAGGCGGCACGTGTACGTGCGGTCTTTAGGGAGCCGGGTTTAGGCGTGGGGGGCGTGGCCAAATGGGTCAGGTGGGCGGGGCCATGACGGGGGGCGCTGCCATCAGGTTTTGTATAGATAGATCTTATGCTTTTACCCCTACGTTTCTGCCCAGCTTAATAGTTTAATAGTTCAGCAGACAAGATATAGCTCTATCAGAAGTTACGCAGACATTCACACAAACAGGACAGTGTTTACCAGCAGCAGTTACACACACAGTTACACACACAGTTACACACACAGTTACACACACAGTTACACACACAGTTACACACACAGTTACACACACAGTTACACACACAGTTACCCTCCGTCCGTCCCGTCTGTGGGTTTGCGCTCTGACTGTGCCACGCTGCCTCATTTCACCTCACTATGGGCCATAGTGATTACTTTGCTCTTGTGTTGCTGCTTTTGTAAGAAAACCTGGAGGGCTGTTGTGGTTTCAGTGAACCCGTGTGTGTGTGCTGTGTGTGCCCGTGTGTGGTGTGTGAGCCCGTGTGTGCCTGTGTGTGGTGTGTGCCCGTGTGTGCTGTGTGTGCTTGTGAGCCCGTGTGTGCTGTGTGTGCCTGTGTGAGGTGTGTGCTGTGTGTGCTGTGTGAGCCCGTGTGTGCTGTGTGTGCCTGTGTGTGGTGTGTGCTGTGTGTGCTTGTGAGCCCGTGTGTGCTGTGTGTGCCTGTGTGAGGTGTGTGCTGTGTGAGCCCGTGTGTGGTGTGTGTGCTGTGTGAACCCATGTGTGCTGTGTGTGCCTGTGTGTGCTGTGTGCTGTGTGAGCCAGTGTGTGGTGTGTGCTGTGTGTGCCTGTGTGAGGTGTGTGCTGTGTGTGCCTGTGTGAGGTGTGTGCTGTGTGTGCTGTGTGAGCCCGTGTGTGCTGTGTGTGCCTGTGTGAGGTGTGTGCTGTGTGTGCTGTGTGAGCCCGTGTGTGGTGTGTGTGCTGTGTGAACCCATGTGTGCTGTGTGTGCCTGTGTGTGCTGTGTGCTGTGTGAGCCAGTGTGTGGTGTGTGCTGTGTGTGCCTGTGTGAGGTGTGTGCTGTGTGTGCCTGTGTGAGGTGTGTGCTGTGTGTGCCTGTGTGAGGTGTGTGCTGTGTGTGCCTGTGTGAGGTGTGTGCTGTGTGTGCCTGTGTGAGGTGTGTGCTGTGTGTGCTGTGTGAGCCCGTGTGTGGTGTGTGTGCTGTGTGAACCCATGTGTGCTGTGTGTGCCTGTGTGTGCTGTGTGTGCTGTGTGTGCCTGTGTGTGCTGTGTGCTGTGTGAGCCAGTGTGTGGTGTGTGCTGTGAGCTCCTGTGTCCACCCCCCCTGCCGGCGATCTCCCCTCCTCATTGGCTGACTCGTGCACCACGTGACGCGTCAGCGCTTCTGACCACCAGAAGCTTGTAGCTCCGGCCGGCTGACGCTTCCCAGCATGCAGTCAGCCCCGTCGGAAGGAGCCAGCGGTGACCTCCAGACTGGAAATAAGGGGCTGGCGGCCCGCGCACATACGGTCGTGTGCGCCGCCGACCGCAGAGGGGCCTCAGCCTTAAACAGGTCCCCAAACCTGCCTCTTCCACAGTCACTCAGCACACAGTGCTTCCACTGCAGCCAGGGATTCTGGGTAATGAGCACCCGCCTCGCGTCGCTTTTGCTTCTTATCCATTTTAACACGGACCCCTGTAAGCAATTGTTTCTTTTATTTATTTGCTAGATACCGTGCGAATTCATATAATTGTTCGTAAAATCATCTTCACATTTTCTTCAAAGTCAACGCTTAATATGTGTTTGCTTTAAATTATATATATATTTTTTCATTTCATTTGTCCGCAATAAACCGCTTTTCCTTCGTATATTTACTTTTCTTTATTGACTAGAAAAACGGATTAATTTTCTGACATTTGGAAGCGAAGGAGCAGATCTGTTCTCGGGGACATTTAATTTAGATGTGCTGTGTTGTGCCAATATGTTTAACTCCTTCAGGGCTACAATGAGGATTGCAGGGCATTGTGCCCCTATATGGAGACATACCGTACGGCAAAACAACCCCACTAAAGTTCAAATCCAACCTCAGGCTAGATTCCCGATGCAGCCGGCGGCGCCCGCGGCTCCCACCAGCCCCCCTTACCTGCTCCCTAGCTCTCCCCAGTCCCTCCTCGCTCCCAGGCTCATTGCGCACTGTGACGCATCAGCCAGCAGGGGATACAGCAGGATTGTGTTCCCATGCGGCGACGCGTCACATGGTGTGGCAGGGAGCCAATCAGAAACACTGATGGGTGGCGAGACAGACACTGGGGGGGAGAGCGGCACAAGGGGTAGAGAGAGAGGGTGACTTACAGGAGGGAGAGTGGCACGGGGAGGGGGATGGTTGGGGGGGAAGCAAAGAGGCACAGGGGGGAGAGGTCAAATATCTATAACTTACTTTTTCACAGCACCTTACAGCCACGGGGGAGAGGGACCCCCCCCCCCCCGGTCATGGCTACACCCCCATCATGGCCACGCCCCATGCGCCTAAAAAAAAGGTCCCTTCAGACTGCAGATCACGGTGAAGTGCCTTGCACGCGCGCTCAGCGAGTGAAAGCACGGACTGAGAAAAATAACACTGAGTGAATCAGGGGAACCTGGTTCAGTTCCCAGTGTCGGCTCCTTGTGACCTTGGGCAAGTCACTTTATCTCCCTGTGCCTCAGGCACCACACAACACATAGAGTGTAAGCTCACCTGGGCAGGGACTTTGTCTGTCACATTCCGATGTGCTGCGTACAGCGCTCTATACTGTCATTGTGACGCTTTCAGGCCCATTGGGAGGAAAGCGCTATATGAAGTTATTAGGAAATAAAGTTATTATTATCTTTTATGGCAGTAAGATGCGTTTTTAAAATGCATTCCCCCTTCTTAACTAATACCCCCCTCCTTAACTAATACCCCCCTCCTTAACTAATACCCCCCTCCTTAACTAATACCCCCCTCCTTAACTAATGCCCCCAATCTTAACTAATACCCCCATCCTTAACTAATACTCCTTCCTTAACTAATCCCCCCCCTGCCTTTATAGTATCTGGGGGTCCTCCGGGGGCTGGGCTGTAATATTTTTAGCTCTGGGGACTCCCCCGATTCCCGAGATTTACACCAGTGGTGTTACCAGTATTACTTCCTGGTTCTAAAGGGAATTTAAATAGCCGTCCAATAGGAAGCCCTTACCGACGATGTTACGGCTTCCTATTGGCTGAGAATTAGTGGGCAATTTTCCCTAAACAGAGATTTAAACCTGGTAACTGGGTAACTGCCTCGGGAAGTGTCTCGGGAACCAGGCGTAGCCGTGTACCGGTCCCCACCCTGTAAAAAGAAGAACAAAAAATTGGGGTTAAAAAACAAAAACAGTAGGGGGATTGCTGCCTTAAGGTTACGCACCAAAATGAAACACTGCGACCCCTGAGGAAACCCAGATAGGCGAAACGCGTTGTCAGGACCTTTGCGAGCCCTGTGCTCTGGGAGTAGAGATCGCGGAGCCGAGATAATCTGCAGACCGGAAGAAACGTGGAATGTCCACAGAGAGCGGCTGCGGTTCCTGTGTGCTGTATGCAGTCCATGCGTGTTCCTGTGTGCTGTATGCATTGCATGCGTGTTCCTGTGTGCTGTATGCAGTCCATGCGTGTTCCTGTGTGCTGTATGCAGTCCATGCGTGTTCCTGTGTGCTGTATGCATTCCATGCGTGTTCCTGTGTGCTGTATGCATTCCATGCGTGTTCCTATGTGCTGTATGCATTCCATGCGTGTTCCTGTGTGCTGTATGCATTGCATGCGTGTTCCTGTGTGCTGTATGCAGTCCATGCGTGTTCCTGTGTGCTGTATGCTGTCCATGCGTGTTCCTGTGTGCTGTATGCATTCCATGCATGTTCCTGTGTGCTGTATGCATTCCATGCGTGTTTCTGTCGGACTAATGTGAGTGGAATTGCACCAAGTCGTTGTATTTTACTATAGAATATGTCCAGTCTCTTTGTAATGTTTTAGCACTCCACCAACGCCAACTATCTATCTAAAAGCATATGATACATATCATATTGTACATATCGTACTGTACATATCATACATATCGTACTGTACATATCGTACTGTACATGTCATACATATCGTACTGTACATATCGTACTGTACACATCATACATATCGTACGGTACATATCATACATATCGTACTGTACATATCATACATATCGTACTGTACATATCACACTACACATATCGTACTGTACATATCACACTACACATATCATACTGTACATATCACACTACACATATCGTACTGTACTTATCGTACATATCGTACTGCATATATCAAACTGTACATATCATACATATCGTACTGTACATAAAACACTGCACATATCTTACTGTACATATTGTACATATTGTACTATACATATCGTACATATCGTACTGCACATATCATACATATCGTACTGTACATATCGTACATATCGTACTGCACATATCATACATATTTACTGTACATATCGTACTGCACATATCATACTGTACATATCATACATATCGTACTGTACATATCACACTGCACATATCATACATATCGTACTGTACATATCACACTGCACATATCGTACTGTACATATCATACGGTACATATCGTACTGTACATATCATACTGTACATATCATACTGTACATATCGTACTGTATATATCATACATATCGCACTGTACATATCGTACTGTACATATCATACATATCGTACTGTACATATCGTACTGTACATATCATACATATCGTACTGTACATATCACAATGCACATATCATACATATCGTACTGTACATATCGTACTGCCCATATCATACATATCGTACTGCACATATCTGTCAAAGCGCAGAAATAAAATCAATGAGTCAAGGGTTCAAAAAAGTAACAACATGAGTTTATCTGTACCAAGGCACAATTGGGAGACAAGAATTCAGAAAGAACTCAAGCCTCTGAAAACATATTGCTTGGATCACATTTTTATACATTTCAAAATGAGTAATACACCCCTTAAGGGGGCTGGCTTAGAGATAAATAATAATATGATGACATACAAAAATACATATTGGTTGATACATAAATATGCTACATACGCTATATTCTTATCGATAATTTACCATAATGTGGGCCTCTTAACCTTGTAACATAAGGGAGTTACTCTGTCTAGCCCTGTATGCACTGTAGCTGTCAGATAACAGATCCTACGGTCAGCAGAAATTATCTAAGGCAGGAAAAACCTTACGAATGCTATTTCAATTTATTACATGACTCGTAGGAATTACACAAGGGTGGGTTACATCCAGAAGCGATACTCTGCAGAATCAAACATTCACAGTTCATTCACGAATTAAACAAATTGGCATACATACAAGCGAACACTCAAAATCGCGGTTAGGCCAAAATGGAGGTGATGATAGCCACACACATTATCTCAATCTTCACATATCGTACTGTACATATCATACATATCGCACTGCACATATCGTACTGTACATATCGCACATATCGTACTGTACATATACATATCGTACTGTACATATCACACTGCACATATCATACATATCGTACTGTACATATTGTACTGCACATATCATACATATCGTACTGCACATATCGTACAGTACATATCATACATATCGGACTGTACATATCACACTGCACATATCGTACTGTACATATCATACATATCGCACTGTACATATCGTCCTGTACATATCATACATATCGTACTGTAAATATCACACTGCACATATCATACATATCGTACTGTACATATTGTACTGCACATATCAGACATATCGTACTGCACATATCGTACAGTACATATCATACATATCGTACTGTACTTATCACACTGCACATATCGTACTGTACATATCGTACTGTATATATCATACATATCGCACTGTACATATCGCACTGCACATATCGTACTGTATATATCATACATATCACACTGTACATATCGTACTGTACATATCATACATATCATACTGTAGATATCGTACTATACATATCACACTGCACATATCGTACTCTACATATCCTGTACATATCGTAGTGTACATATCGTACTGTACATATCATACATATTGTACTGTACATATAGTATTGTACATATCATACATATTGTACTGTACATATCATACATATCGTACTGTACATATCATACTGTACATATCCTGTACATATCATACTGTACATATCGTACTACACATATCGTACTGTATATATAACTGCTGGGATTAGAGCTGAGGTTTTACAAAATTCACAATTGTCTCATGTTAAAATTATCCTGAAAATAACATTTTAGATCAGTAATTTCCTTAAACAGTCAAATGAATGGCATGACCCACAGAATGACGTGCTCAGGATCGAAATAAAATAGTTAAGGGGATTTATTTTATTTATTTCTTACAAAAACATGTTTTTGGGCAGGAGAAACTCAGCTTAAAAAAATATGCATAACTGACATGTGGGAGTAAAGTAATGTTACTCATTTTAAGCACTGCTGTAGTTGAAATATTTAAGGAAAATGTACACTGTGATCAAATGTAAGATGCGTTTTCCAAGACATCTCCTTCTCCATCACAGGCCCCTATTTAATGTGCTGTGAGCTTCTTCTCTGTCTCAGGGAAGCTCTAAGCTTCATTCAGATCAATGCACTTTACAGCATTTCAAACAGGGACCTAAGTCCCCCAGCGGTAAAAGTAGGGCTAAAATTCTGCGTTTTGTGGCTAAAATACTGCGTTTTGTTTTTGTTGGTTGCGTTCGTGGCCCTGGTAAAGCTATGAATCACAGTCTAAAGTACGGGGGGGGGGGGGCTCCACTCCAGTAGTCCTCAAGACCCCCCAAACAGGTCCGGGTTCAAGGATATCTCATCTTGAGCACAGGTGTGAGTCACTGATTGAGCCACCTGTGCTGAAGCAGGGATATCCTTAAAACCTGAGCTGTTGGGGGGGGGGGGGGAGGGGAGGGTTCTTGAGGACTGGAGTTGAGCCCCCTGGTCTAAACCACTCAATTCTAAGACGGTACCTGTAAATTCATGGAGGTGGGGTAGAGGTATCGGGTGTCCCATCAGAATATTGTTAGAGAGATGGTACCTGTACATACATGGAGGTGGGGTAGAGGTGTCGGGTGTCCCATCAGAATATTGTTAGAGATGGTACCTGTACATACATGGAGGTGGGGTAGAGGTGTCGGGTGTCCCATCAGAATATTGTTAGAGAGATGATACCTGTACATACATGGAGGTGGGGTAGAGGTGTCGGGTGTCCCATCAGAATATTGTTAGAGAGATGGTACCTGTACATACATGGATGTGGGGTAGAGGTATCGGGTGTCCCATCAGAATATTGTCAGAGAGATGGTACCTGTACATACATGGAGGTGGGGTAGAGGTGTCGGGTGTCCCATCAGAATATTGTTAGAGAGATGATACCTGTACATACATGGAGGTGGGGTAGAGGTGTCGGGTGTCCCATCAGAATATTGTTAGAGAGATGGTACCTGTACATACATGGAGGTGGGGTAGAGGTGTCGGGTGTCCCATCAGAATATTGTTAAAGAGATGGTACCTGTACATACATGGAGGTGCGGTAGAGGTGTCGGGTGTCCCATCAGAATATTGTTAGAGAGATGGTACCTGTACATACATGGAGGTGGGGTAGAGGTGTCGGGTGTCCCATCAGAATATTGTTAGAGAGATGGTACCTGTACATACATGGAGGTGGGGTAGAGGTATCGGGTGTCCCATCAGAATATTGTTAGAGAGATGGTACCTGTACATACATGGAGGTGGGGTAGAGGTATCGGGTGTCCCATCAGAATATTGTTAGAGAGATGGTACCTGTACATACATGGAGGTGGGGTAGAGGTGTCGGGTGTCCCATCAGAATATTGTTAGAGAGATGGTACCTGTACATACTGTACATGGAGGTGGGGTAGAGGTGTCGGGTGTCCCATCAGAATATTGTTAGAGAGATGGTACCTGTACATACATGGAGGTGGGGTAGAGGTGTCAGTTGTCCCATCAGAATATTGTTAGAGAGAGCGCGTGCGTAAATAATTCATTTCACAAGTTATTGAAAAATGTCCTTCCTCAGTGGATTTTTAATTGAGGATTGTGTCAGCACCTCTCTCGTTAGTGATACCTTTTTAGTAGGCTAACAAAATGTTACATTGACAAGCTTTCCGGAGATACACTCTCTCCACTCAGGTGCTGAATCTTCTTGACATTTTGTTGGAAAAGCACAAACAAGAGAAATGAATCATTTAATAGTCTGTTTTAGCCTTTATTCCCTCACCGGATGTCTCTCTAAGTCTCCCATCATACCACTTAGATTGTAAGCTCTTCGGGGCAGGGATTTCCTGTCCTATTGTCTGATTTTGCTGCACTTATTGTATTATTATAATTCCCCGCACTGTGTTCATCGGTCGCGTCGCCAGCACTATAAGCGCGGCCTAAATCTACAACAATGCTTATGTCCGGGAATGCCAGTGTTACAATTTTACAGGATCCCCTGCGGGGTTTCAAAGAACATTAGCAAAATAATAACTGAGATCTAGAATATCATTGCTTAATACTGCAGGGTAATGTATGTATGTGGAACACCTGTATCTATGAGGCTTTGTTTCACTGGAGTCTTGGATCATCCCCTTTAAAACTTTAACTGTAGTATTACAAGAAAGAATACTGACACTTCTCTTTTCCCCTATAAATAAAACGCAGGTACTCAGGTACTTGCTGTGTACATCGCTTGTGATGAGTCTAAGTATTTTAGATGAGTCTAAGTATTTGTTCATATATTCTTTGATTGGAATACTGGAAATGATTAGCTGAAACATGTAATTAAAATCTTAATTTTCAGCAATCTGTTTTGTTTTCCTTGGTTTAATCTCATCTAAAGAGCAGGGGAATTCTGCCTGTAAATCTGTTTCATTAGCATGCAGCTGTTTATATTGTGTGGCGATACCTATAAAGTCATCACAAATGTTGTTTAAGAAGAGCCTTTGTTAATGAGACATACAATTAGCATTATTGGCATGACATGTATTAGGATAGGAGATGTCCTCACTTTGCAGATGTTTGGGGGAATGTGTTAAAAAAAATGAAGAAGAATAGTTTAACAAATGTTTCTCTCCTTCCAGCCCCCCACACACAGACAATAACATACACCTTGTGGCTTTTACGTTCTTGCTGACGCTAACATTTGCTGTGAAATTTGCCAATCTTGCAAAAATATAGGCTTTGCTTAGGACAATTTGGTGACTTTTTAGCCAACTTTTCACATTTGCAGTAATATACAAACACAGAAGTGTACAAATCCACGCGCTTGGGGGAAAGTTTCACCTCTAACCGTGATGGCAGGAAAAAACGGGACATTTGGTAATTAACTTGACATTGTGGTTCTACATTTGCAGGTTCATAATACAAGATTCCCAGTAATCCAGCTGCAGTATTAACGTTCAGCATAAGTAACCAGAATCTTTTTTATTTATTCTGCTTTTTTCCTACTTTTGGAAGCAGTGTAGGTAGGAGCAGGCCGGTGTAAGGGTTATGGAGTGAATACACAAGTTTGTGGGTTTGATTCTTGGTTCAGTGACACTTATAAAGCATATTATAATGTACTTATTATGAATACATTGTATTCCGACTTTGATGGAACGACATCTCATTTTGAATGAGATAAACACGCGTGATGAGCTGCTGCCATGTTGTAAGATGAGGTTTGTTAAACAGTGCAAAGTGGTCAGGTTCCAGCTGCTGGAACATACAGTAACGGCAATCACAAAATATCCATCCCCGTGAGTATTTATGATGGGAAGAAAACGTCCAGTGATCTGATGTAAAGCATTGAACAGGACCAGCACTGGAAGGGTTGATACACTAACTTTTCCCACCTGACTCGAAGTTCCATCTTTGGGAAAATGACTGGTGCTCTCTTTCAGGCTTAGAAAAGAACCCGTGTGGGGTGTATAATCCCTTTCTTCAGGTTCCATCTTGCTCATGTTGCCGCGCACATTTATTACGTAAAAACATTGGCAATATTGGCCGCCTTTTCCCACAGGGCTATAGTCTCTAACTATACACACTCCTCCAGTCACATCACTGGTCCGGGTGCAGGGGCCGAGTGCTTGTTGGAATAAAGCAGGGGGGTTACCTATACTTCAGTCCTCAAGCCGCCCCCCCCCCCCAACAGGTCAGCTTTTCAGGATATCCCAGCTTCCCGACAGGTGGCTAAATCAGTCGGCTCAGTCAAAGACTGAGCCACTCATTGAGCCACCTGTGCTGAAGCAGGAATATCCTGAAATCCTGACCCACGGAGGGGGGATGGGGACCCTTGAGAAGTGGATTTGAGCACCACTGGAATAAAGGTTCACCAAGCATGAGAGGGGCAAAATGAATCAGTGATTGAGTAACCCTTTGCAAAGCGAACAGGACCCTTGTGTTATGTTGCCCTGTATTGCTCTATTGACCGCCCCATAATGCAATGGGCTGTATTAAATTCTGCAGAGCATTCCTTTTGAAACCGTTGGAAGTTACTGTCCCATCTTTGCGTGTCTGTAAATGATACATTATTCTGGGTGAATGCCATGTCACCACCTGTGTGTCCCGCAGATAAATAACTGAGCAGGAGATGAGAATGTTATCGTGGGTTTGGAATGGGAATTCTGTGTGGAGGTACACTCACAAATAGAAGTGACCTGCAGCTCATGTCAAGGCCACACGTCCTTTTTATCTCTGAAGTTACACACCGCGCTTTCATTACAATGTTGCAATAGTTACTTATTGACCTGAGCAGGACATTAGTACAAATAACAGGACAGTTCAGTGTCACATAGCAAAGCTGATAACACATAGGCCCAGACCCACACACGGGTGTAAAGGTGTGTCAAAACGTGGCACTTTTGTGTGGGACCAAGCGCACCTCCAGTGGTTGATCCCTGGTGCTTTTTTCTCCCTCTGTGTTATCGCTGTGGCAGGGGCTGCAGGCTCAGACCGGGTCTGTATTACAGGGCGTCTCAAACTGTGCTCCCCGAGACCTTTACCCTTCCCTTCAAGTAGCTCTCTCCTATATCTGTGTCAATTCCATCACTACAGGGGGCTGACGTTTAGATACGGGTTCAGTATTTTTTTCTTGCAGGATATACGTGTATGTATGTGTATATATATATACACATATACACATTGCTGACCATTACCAAGGGTGACGGCCCTCAAAATAATTAACACTGAAGCGGTCTGCAATATGGAAAAGTTTGGTAAAACCCTAAACAATTATAAAGGATACAGAACGTGTGTACGCGTGTTCCACCCTTTGTGCTGCGCAGTGCAAGGTTTGCGCATAAATAAATGATAATCATAATTCCTATTACTACAAAAGTTACTTAGAAATCAGCCGTTTCCTACGCCAGTGGTTTGGTTCTTGTGAGATCCTAAGGGATATGTAATTATTTATAGTACCCTTTAGTCCTCGGGGTTCATGAACCTCGTATTGTCGGGATATGGGGTTACATAACATTATTGTATAGAAACCACAACAAACAGACACCGTCAGCTCTATGTCTTCGGCGATACCTGTTCTTTGTTGATCAATTATTTTCCATTCAGTTTTTGTTTTTTTGTGGACGCAATTCATTATGTTTGTGTAGCGCAAAAAGAGCGGAAAATCTACCGAAACCTCTGAGCAGCCAGTGGTTAACATTTAGATCGTTGGTTTTAAACGTTCATTAACAGGTTTTATTACCCTCCAAAATATTTATTTGAAATCAAGCAATGTTGCCTTTTCTTTGGCCACCTGTATACATTGAATTTCCTCTCACATACTATATGTGAAGTATAACTGTGTAAGGCGGTTTGTAGGGTTTTCTGCCTTTGTTCCCGCTCCTATACTCTCTGGCAGTGGGGGTTTGACAGTCATACTTTGCATTCTGTGAAGGGAGAAGCCATTTGTCATCCCAGATTTTAATTGGGTCGGATAGATGTACATGAACATACGTGACGTGCATGCAATCCATGTTACCCACATGTGTGTCTTATTATAGCATCCTTAGCCCTGCGCAGCTGCTAGTAATTGTGCAGCTAACTGATTCTGGGGTCCGTTCATTCAGTGCAGCATCGTTGGGCAATGAAAGGGTAAAATGCCGAAATACTGTTGGTTTCTCCGCTAAGTAGCACGCAGCGCAGTGTCTCCAGCCAGGGCCGCTTTATCCATTAGGCCTCGGGCCTGCGAGCCTTTCTCGGGCCTGCGATCCTTTCATGGGCCTGCGAGCCTTTCTCGGGCCTGCGATCCTTTCTCGGGCCTGCGAGCCTTTCTCGGGCCTGCGATCCTTTCTCGGGCCTGCGAGCCTTTCTCGAGCCTTTCTCGGGCCTGCGAGCCTTTCTCGGGCCTGCGAGCCTTTCTCGGGCCTACGAAAAAGTTTGAGACCTGGAAGCAAAAAAAAAAATGTGTTGACCCGAAAATAGGAAAAGGAAATGGCAAAATCCAAATGAATAACTTTTTCATTAAATGTCTTTACAAAACATAACACGTCGCAACTCTCAATAAACTTCTAAATACAGAGCAATAAAGTTTGCGTAAAATACAAAAATAGGATGTAAAATGAAACTCTAAGTGGCAGGTACTGTATGGCAAAAATTCGGGTGTAGGGCTGACCACAGCAAAGTATAGGGCTGGAGGCTGATGTCCAATAAAAAAGTATTTATTCATTAAATAAGCATGAAAGCAGACAGACACAAGAGGACATCAGCCTCCAGCCCTATCCTTTGCTGTGATCAGCCCTACACCCGAATTTTTGCCATACTTACCTTGGACTGAAGCTATATCGGGACCCAGCTGACTCCGACATCGTGAGTTCAATTCATTATTTATATTCACGGACCTTCCTCCGGTAGCCAGTGCGTTTCTACATCCCTCCAGACGTCCAGACCGCCGGGCAGAGACAGGTGCTTTCACACAGGGTGAGTGTTGGTTCTGCTTTACTTACCCTTGTTAGCACAGTCAGTTTCCCACACATTGGTCTTACTTTATGGGGTTATATAGGAGTGAGATTTCATAATATACACACTGTATTGTGCACTCGGATGGACTTGTGTCACAGTTTATATGGATCCCGGATTTGCTTGAGTCTTTGTTATACCACGCTGTGATATTTTGTAGCACCAGTTAGGGGATTGTTACTAATTCTCCAATACTCTACTAAGTGGCAAGTATATTACTTTTATGCGTAGGGCCGTTATTAATGAATATTCGAATTATACGTTAGTTACAATGTAACAATACTTATTTAATGAAATCAGCGGTTAACATAACACTTGTATAAATTTGCACTGCATTTCGTTTTGTTACCAATAACTTGTGTAGTTATGAACACTTAAATGTATTAAGGTAGCGTCTAGCAATCTTATAAGAATAGATCTGTACTGTGTATGCGTCACATAAACTGATAAATCACAATATGGATGAGTTTACATGACAGCATTGCGCGTACCTGTCTGGCATGACGTGGCGTGGGGTGGGGCCTACGAATGCAAGAGTGCTTAGGGCCTACGGAGGTCTTAAAACGGCCCTGTCTCCAGCATGGATAAGGTGAATATTCTCTCTCACGCGCAATTAGAACATAGACAAGCCAACGTTTGAAGATCTTCTCCACCTGACGTTGTCTGGTGACAGAGCACAGCTGCCCAGCTCACTGCCAGTAGCCAATAGAAAGTCATCGCATCACCAGGAGTCACACAGCAGCTTTCTATTGGGGACCACGATGGACACATTTACTTTTGTTGAGGACTGGCAGATAACACTTAGGAAGTGGGGAGTACCACAAACCGATCCTGGGGTGGTACCCCCTGGCTTACATTTTGTGGAAAACCATTGGGAGTATTGCTACTTTAACAGGGGGGTCCTCTCGCTGTGATTTAAAGGGGTTTGGGGAGCACAGAGGCAATGCGATGGAGGTCAGCAGGAGAGGAACATGTTTTAGACGTGGTGTGGAAGGCAGTCACAGAGACAGGCTGATACAGGAGAAAGGAATAACAGATTGTTCAGGCGGTCCACACAATACATGAGGTGTGAACCTGCCGGCTACAAAGAGTCACTCCTGCTGCACAATTGTCTGTGCAACTAGTGAGCTGCCTGACACCCACCTTTCAGCAATACGGATAGTACGCTCTGCGTACAAAAGGAAATCCTTTACTGGCTGCATTGTAAACCGGACATGCTGGTTAAAAAAAGAGAGTTTGTGATATTCTACTTGGAAAAATAAACAACACTTTTTATGCTCTTGTAACGGTTATTCCCCCCCTCCAGCCCCCCCCCCCCCAATCGCAGATAGGGACCATGTGGGGAAATATACATATGTTACAGTGTGGTGCAACACCTGTTAGGCTCACAGGAGGCCTGAACCTCCGCCACTGGGAGCCTGGAATGTATCCTGGAACGTATGCTCACAGCGCCTCCACCTGTGCAGGGATTCCAGGTGTATAGAATGACCCCTGACACAGGACCCACAAATAGGAAACACATACAATGGAGTATATATATGTAACTGTTTACTATATGGGCAAAACAATAACATCACATCACATCACCTCACATACCATCACATCACATATAGCAACACAGCCGTGTCACCCTCTGCCACTAGCTGGCAGCTATAACCTGGACCCTAACTGGGCTATAACCTTACACCTATACCCAAGTGTCCCAATAGTCCAGCAACCCACCCACTAGGCGTGATCAGCACCTGTAAGGAAACCGGTATGTAGGGTACAGTTGGTGCACTTGTAGAAATACCTGCCCGGGGCTCCTGCACCCGGGTACAGCAACAACAGGAAAGGACCCGTCTGCGTCCAACGCTGAATCCGCAGCAATGGCGTCCTCTCCCAATCCAGATGATATCACCACACAGATAGTCTCTATCTTGAGTGATGCAGATCTGATCCCAGACACACTTGTCACACTGCTCCCTCCTTGTCAGAGCGCGCAGCAGCGTCAGTCTCACTGGCTAAACTACTGCTAAAAGGGTAAAGTCCCTACCTTAGGGCCTTCCCTACACAGCAGCTACACATATACTGGTGAGTTGGGCCTAGCTGGGGCCTGGGGGTAACCTGGCCTAGTGTAAGAAGCCACTTGCTCCTTACACACTTCCTCCCCCTCCCTTCTCCCAGCTCCAACTAACTCTTCCTGGCTGCACACAACATTGTATCCACATGCAGCATGAGAATCTGTAAGCCTCAGTGACTGTCTGACTGCACGTGACAGGGATCATAGGGCAGTTCCCAGAGGCTGCTGGGAGTTGTAGTCTGTTATGGCCCTCTTTAACATTAGGGCCGTGTGCGCTATGTCTGCCGCGCCTGTGAAACCCTGTAATATAGTTACATAGTTACATATAGTTACATAGTTACACAGTTACATATAGTTACATAGTTACATAGTTACATAGTAGATGAGGTTGAAAAAAGACGTACATCCATCAAGTTCAACCTATGTTAAATTTAGACAACAGATACTTTTTCCTATATCTATACTTACTTATTGATCCAGAGGAAGGCAAACAAAAAACCCCATTAAGGGGAAAAATTAATTCCTTCCTGACTCCAAGAATTGGCAATCGGATTAATCCCTGGATCAACATCCTTCCCATGTTTACTTATTTGGTATATCCCTGTATACCTTTCCCATCTAAAAAGATGTCCAACCTTTTTTTGCCCATACTGTAAAGAACCCTTTCCTTTGTTGCTGGTGAAATCTCCTTTCCTCCAACCTTAAGGGATGGCCCGAGTCCTTTGTACTGCCCGTGGGATGAATAGTAATGGCCGCCACTGCTCTCTTCTGCGCCTGCGCGACCTTGGGGAGTCCCTGCGCTACGGAGCGTCATCTCTGCCCCTTCGCGCTCACTATATTGGCCGCCGCGTCTGCGCATGCGCTAGCTTCCGCGCCCGCGTGGACATAACAAAGATGGCGGCTCCGTGCCTCTGACGCCACCGAGAGACGCGCTCGCCCCCGCAACTGCCTTCTCACTGGTGAAGGTAAGGGGAAGTGGTACGGGGAACCGGGGAGCCAAAGGGGACCTGGCTACACTCTTATTTATTTTACACTTATGACGAAAGCGAGTATACCTCATATATATATATATATATATATATATATATATATATATATATATATATATATACACACACACACACATATATATATATACATACATATACATACTTGTGTTCAAGCAACCACCAAACCTCAACCAGAAATTAGTCAACAGAAGACTTCACAACAAACTTAAAGACTGATAATGGCACAAAACCGTGCAACACACACATTGCAAACTCTGCAAACACATTTGCCAAGATCCCACAGCCAGTCACAACCATGGAACATTCAATGTTAAAGGATCATACTGCTGCACATCAAGGAACGTGGTTTATATGATTCAGTGCAACGAATGTGACCAAGGATGCTACATTGGGGAAACCAGCCCAAAACTTCAAGGCTGAATGAATATGCGCAGGCACTCTATACAACACCACGAAGAAGGACGATACTGCTCACCTGTGGGACATCATTTTTCACAGCCAGATCATTCCATAAATTATTTAAAAATCAAAATCCTCAATGGAATGTTTAAACGCACCAAGAACGGAAAACATTTGAACGTAGAATGATAAGACTCTTTGACACAAAACAAGAGGACTTAATGCGGATATGGGGTTTCTCACACACTATCATCATTGTTTGTAATTATCCTGCCTGCCTCTCTTCTTATCCACCCCCCCCCCCCCCCCACAGCATCCCCTTCCCCCTCCATGCTGTTCCTTGTCACCGTTTTACACCGTCCATGTCTTCAAACACTTTCTCACCCCACCTTATCTATAGTACATCTCTGGTTTTTGTTGTTGTTTTTTTCCCCCTGCTCTCCCAAACACTGTTTTAGCCATAGATTGCTTTGTTAATCAGTGTTGCCGACCTGAGGAAGAGAGGAGAACTCTCGAAAGCTTGTCCTGTGCCATAAATTGTTAGTCCAAATAAAAAAGGTATCACCTAATACTGAAGAACTCATTTATTCTCATTTATATCGCAACTGGACTAACACGGCTATTTCCGTTATATATACATACAGTAGCACCCCGGAGATATCTGATTGTATGTTTAAAGTGAAATGGCTGCTGTGCTGTCTTTGGAAGTAATTTTAAATGTCTGTTGGTTTCAATAGATAAATACAATAAATATAAATTGGTTACTGTGTTGATTAAATACCGTATTGGCCCACATACAGTGCTATGTTTTTTTCCTAAAAATGTCCTTCTGAAAACTGTACTCGTATTATATGTGCAGCCTCACGCCTTTTATTTTTTATGTAGAACACCTTAAAAACTTTAGTGGCGTATGATGTGCGAGGCCGGACTATATTCGGGCCGATACGGTAATGGTTTAGGGAGACTGCACCTTATAGCGCTGAGAAAGGAAGCTGTATTTAGCATACATCAGAATACACTCACATAGTGTAGGTCACGGGTCCGATATAATTTCTCAGTCCTGCTAATCTTGGTATACCAGTATATAACAGATTGCCCGCTCCCCCTCCCCATCACATCATCTCCGCAGCCAGAGACGGGCACAAATAGTGCAGCACAAATCTCCTCGGTCACTAATAATACAAGGAAACATTTCCAAACGTCCCGAGGAATATCAATTGTCCTTGGTATGTAGAATCTGTTCTGTCACCAGATCCTCCTCCGCAAAACAACACAAACACAGGGCGATCACTAGAACTGCTGCTGGAGTTTCAGGTTCTGGAAACCTGAGGAACATTTAGCAATATCAATTTTATTTTTGCATTTCATACATTTGATGTTCATATGAACCCCTTTGCAGCTAGAAGGGTACCAGTAATGTGGTCTTTTATCTGGGCTCTGGATTTTGTGTTCTGCATGGTCCTTTGTACGTTTTGTTACCATCTTGTTTTGTTACTACTATAATACTGTATGTTACCAGTCGTGTGCTTAACATGCTGATCGTGGGGGACCCTGCTCTGCAATGAGAGCACTTACTATACCTCGTGAGAAGAGGTTTGGGGAACGATCCAGGAGATAATTGAGCAGTTGTTGAAAGGCCTCTTTCTGCTAACACTTGGGAACCGTTCTCCCAAACAAAGTCCGTCTCTGTCTGCACCGGGCAACTAAGCGAATGGAAAAAACAGACGTTAAAGAGCCCGATGTAAATTGAGAAGAAAAGCAGACATACAACACAGAGCTTTTCAATCCTGCCCCATGACAAATCTTTGCGAGGAGTAAAAGCAAAGCCGTATAATAAAATCTTGTCGGAAACTGTATAGATCGTGATGTTTGTAGTTTTTCTTAAACATTTCCCTCCTGGTCTGAGTTCTCACTGACTGCCCCACACCTCTGGAATGCCCTTCCCCTGAATATCCGACTAGCACCCTCTCTATTCACCTGTTAGACCCACCTCAAAACACACCTGCTTAAAGAAGCATATGAATAGCACTGTGGCTGATACTATATGCACGATACATAAAGATTGGCCCCCTGCAGACGCACTTACCAGAACTCCCACCTACTGTCTCTGTACGTTCTTCCTACCTACCAATTAGATTGTAAGCTTTTCGGAGCAGGGACTCATTCTCCTAAATGCTACTTTTATGCCTGAAGCACTTATTCCCATTGTGTTATTTGTATTATTTGTTATTTATATGATTGTCGCGTGTATTACTGCTGGGAAGCGCTGTGTACATTAATGGCGCTATATAAATAAAGACACACATACATGCATAAAAGCACCGCAGTGGTAGCGTCCGTCTGAGCGAGCATCTTTGCCCTGATGTGCATGCAGTGTCACGTTCTGTCCTGGATATCTGACCTGTGTTACATTGTGTTGTGTCCGAGCTTGATTGGCAGCAGGTGGTCTTGTGTGCAGTTAATCTCGCCCCTCTCCCCCAGGATTCACTGCACATTATCTCACTAATCTACGTGGCATTCACCAGCTGCGCACTGCGAGTCCTGAATAGGGGCGGCCTGGGGGGGCTCCTGCACCCATGTCCTGCAGGTCTGGGGGGGCTCCTGCACCCATGTCCTGCAGGTCTGGGGGGGCTCCTGCACCCATGTCCTGCAGGTCTGGGGGGCTCCTGCACCCATGTCCTGCAGGTCTGGGGGGCTCCTGCACCCATGTCCTGCAGGTCTGGGGGGGCTCCTGCACCCATGTCCTGCATTAGTTTTATTTAGTGATGTTCATCTTTTATAATTCTCACTTCTGCTGTTAGATTATAGATAGGGATAGAGCTTGGGGTGCAGCTCGGGATAGAGCTCGGGGTGCAGCTCGGGATAGAGCTCGGGGTGCAGCTCGGGATAGAGCTCGGGGTGCAGCTCGGGATAGAGCTTGGGGTGCAGCTCGGGATAGAGCTCGGGGTGCAGCTCGGGATAGAGCTCGGGGTGCAGCTCGGGATAGAGCTCGGGGTGCAGCTCGGGATAGAGCTCGGGGTGCAGCTCGGGATACAGCTCGGGATAGAGCTCGGGGTGCAGCTCGGGATAGAGCTTGGGGTGCAGCTCGGGGTGCAGCTCGGGATAGAGCTTGGGGTGCAGCTCGGGAAAGAGCTTGGGGTGCAGCTCGGGGTGCAGATCGGGGTTCAACAAACAGAGTGATTGTCAGATTGTTCATACACAGCACAAAACTGCATTCCCGTTTCCTCACAGGGACTCAGACCCATAAAAGGGTGCTGCGCTTCAGAACGTCTCAGCTCCCACTCACAGGAGTAAGAGGCATGTTAAACCTAAGCACCCATGTGTGCATCTGGGCCTCAAACGCTGCATCTGAAGAGAGAGTAACTTTCCCTAATGACCACGAAGCATATCAGGAGAAGCCACTATAAGGACTGGGCGTTAGAAGTGTGAAGAGGATGATGTTTTCATGTCTTAGTGTGATGGATATAGAGATATATATATATATTTAAAAAAAACAATAGAAAACACAAACAAATAGTATCGCTAACTTAGTGTATTTATATATGTTATTTAAGGAAATAAATTTGATTTGAGTGAATAAATAAATGTGAGTCAATGTACTAATGATACTGTAATAATAAATATATGAAATACATCTGTGATGTAGAAAGTGATTTATAATAAGTGAAACCAGTCCCAGTATGTGTTAAGATGAAATGTCCAGTTCCATAAGTCAGTGCGTTTATGGAGAAGGCTTAAGCTTCTGAAGTCACCCAGCCAGATCACTCAGATACCTACTGTACAAAACAGAAAAGAAGCGCCAGCTCCATAGCATAATACTGCACATAGAAAATGTATTAATACAACACCGTAGTCACTAGCACCTGCCCTCACATAGTAAGTTAAAAACCGATCATTTGAGACAATCTGTGAGCTGACGTCAACAGCTGGAGGACGAATCTGAGGAAAATGCACTGACATTGGATGCCAGAGTTGCTCAGGCTTTTAAGGGATACTCACCTGCAGCGGGCTCCTAGCTCTCCCCGGCTCCGCCGATAGCAAATGGACCATGGTCACTGCGTCACGACATCCAATGCATCAGGAACGTCGTGACGCATTGACATATATATATCTATATAACTAGCGTCAATATCTTTGCCTAATGTAATACTCTTTATTGCATTAACACATATAGATGACACATAAATATTATTGAACAAGCGGACGTCGATCGTCTCTCACTCAGGGTCACTCAGGGAATGGCGTGTATGTGGGGCTAACCTTTTTAGTGGTCTTACGATGTTCCCTGAATCCCCTTATTGCTGGCATCTAGGGCGACTCACTACAGCATCTCTCGGAGAGACACAGCTGCGATCGGAGGAAGAATTATTCTAATTATTGGAATACGTCAGGGCCGACTTGTCTGCATTTTCTCTAACGTTCTTGAGGTCAGTGGGGGGGGGGGGGGGCGATCACTAGACACTCATCAGCAGCCTGGCACTGATGAGGTTAAGCTCCTGTACAATAACAGGAACAGTGATGTCACTAGGACTCAACCCAACAAGAACAACAGATCCGCCTGTACACTGCCCGCCGTGTTTTTCCCCCCACATGGATGCTTAAATCTGCCTTTTGACGTGTTAAAGAAATTGCCGGAGGCAAAAGTACAACCTGACATAATGGCGCACGGAAACGCGTCTGCGAGATTCTCTGACCCACATTTCAACAGCGAAAGCACTTTATATAAAAAGGAAAGCTAACCTCATTTCAAAGGGATTTCTTAGGCTATAGAAATATGTTTCTCTCCGGGCGTAGCAGCGATCCCTGGCGAGGGGGAGAGGCGCGGACATCTTTGTGTTCCTGAAAATCTGCGTTCTCCTCCAGTCTGTGCCCGGCTGGTCTCTATATTCTGTAATGATAGGCCCGCCAGTGAAGCCGTGGAAGGAGGGGGGGTCAGATCATGTTATTATTGGAGGTAGGGCGGTGTTCTGGGTCTCCGTCTGTTAAGTAGATGAAGCTGTAACGTGGTCATATAATTAATTTCTTTCTTTCATTTCCGGCATGTTGGTTGTCAGGCGTGTGAGTTTATATTGTGACTTTTCACGGTTATCACGTAATGAGTTTTTCTATTTCCTAACCCACATGCACTTTCCAACGCTTCAGTCCTGCAGCAATAGCTCCTGCCCCCTGTGAATATCTCCTTGTGTTGGACACATTATTTTGCATTAATATTTCAGGGCTTGGCGTGTCCTGTGACTGCCGTTTTCCTTTCTTGTGTTGGTTTCTGGCTTCTTATTCTGTATTCTTGTTTTTTTGTGAAGGCTTTTTCTTTACATAAGTGCCTAAATCAGCTCCTGGACTGTGATTAGCAATGATTGCGTCTTCATCTTCAGCTCATAACCACTTAACAATCCTTGTGCTAACTGTGCACAGTACAGCACTTCTACTCCCAAATATTCTCAAACATTAAAATGAAGATACAATGTAGATTATCTATAGTGCGTCTATGTCACTGCGTCATCCTGGCGGTATATAAACTTCTAAATAACCCCTAAAATGTCCCTATACTTGTTAATGTTGGAAAAACACAAAGGGGCCTATTCTATAAGTCTTCATAAAAAAAAAATTCGCCGGTTACGCCGCATTTTTTTGTGAGCGTTGCTATCACGGTATCAGAAAGCCTCGATTACCTGTGAAAGCAAAATTCCCCAAACGGGCGAGTAGCCGGCGACACGATGTTGGCCTCTCTGAAAAAGGCTCACCTGGCGATTTATTTCTGCTGCAGATAGAGCTGCACAGAGAGAGCCGCCTCCCCCTGCGCATATCTCACCAGCGATCGCAGGCTTTTAATAAAAAATGTATTACTAGTGTACGTGAGCTGGGGGGTCTCCGGAGCAGAACCGCGTTGATTTGATGTCCGGGGACCCCCTGCTTCTCGAGATACAGGCCTGGTTATGGGGTGCCGGTATCTCCTATGCATGTAAATGTCCCGCGTCACGTGACTGTGGGAATAAAATCAGCGCGGTTCTGCTCCAGAGACCCCCTGCTCACGTACACTAGTATTAACATTTTTATTAAAACAGCGTCATTACCTTAGCGGCGAGCCGGCGTCTGACGTCACGCGTCCATCTCGGAAGTGACGTCAGACTCCAGCAGCCCAGAGGGGGCCACAGTATCTCACGATACCTCAGCGCCCGTTTCCTAGACACTCGTTGTGAGTGTATTACCACTCATAGCGTAAAGAAAAAAATATGCACCATTTGTAACATATACGACACTATATTACACTGTTTTGCACTTTTTCTCCTTTCTTTCCCTGATTTTCTGTGCTGTGCTGGTTTTTCCTTTCTTTTGAAATTACAGCTGAAGTATGTTGTCTTCATATATTTATGTATCAATATATATGAAGTCATAAGTAAGGTTAACATTCTTTATCTTCCTTCTGTCAAGTCACTTTTGATGGGAAAAATAAGAGAGGGCATATAGCATGTCGGAATTACTGGGGGTCACACAAAGATTTTAGTCCTAAAAGCTTTACACCTTCACCTAGCAACACTTTACTCACTCACATACACACAGACTCACTCACAGCCTCACTAACTCACTCACACACACACACAGATTCACTCACTCATATACACACACCCACAGCCTCACTAACTCACTCACACTCACACACACAGACTCACTCACATACACAGACTCACTCACTCACACACACAGACTCACTCACACACACACACACACACACACAAACAGACTCACTCCCACACTCCCACACAGACTCACACACACAGACTCGCACACACACAGACATGCACACACACAGGCTCACTCACACACTCCCACACAGACTCACTCACATACACAGACTCACACATACACTATCACCCATCTATTTGTGTTTCTCATTTCTTTCTGTCAGAAGAAATGAGACTGGAGCAGACTTGGGGGGAGCATGGGAATGTGAAGGAGCAGAGATTTGCTTATAGCATTGGTCAGTGCCATAGGGACATACTGTATAGAGCATTATTAGTGGGCAACAGGCTGTGGGCGCATCACCTGTGGCTGCCAACCGCTGGCTGTCCGGGCAGCTGCCGCAGTTTTGTAGCTTCTCCAGCAGCTGTTTAACCCTTTGGAGGCCTTTTAGACATAGTTACTATGTCATGGTGTCCTGGCACTTCAGGTAACTACGAGATAAAGTTCCTGCTCATTTTTCAGTGGGGGGATCGCGTTCCGGACCGCGATCTATAGTGGGAAGGTGGGAGGAGGGTTCCCTTCCAGTGCTACCAGGGATAGAGCAATCACAGTCACATGATCAAAGGGGCAATGATAAATATGTACTGCCCTGCTCCTCTCCTGTGTTAATCACTAGTGCTCAGTGTAAGGAGAGAAGCAGGGCAGTATGGGTCAGCATTAAGCACCTGGCCGGAGGCGGTGGGGAGAAGTTCCTATACCAGGCACAGCTCCTCCATGCCACTGCGGATCCAGAGTACGGCCGCGCTTATAGTCCCGGCGACACTGCGTCAAAACAAATGTATTGAATCCGTCGCGTGCGCTTATACTAGGAGCGACGCGACGGTGCGACGGCTTGGTCGCGATCGCTGGAAATCAATTCAATTTGATTTATTTTTTCCACGACCGCAGCCTGACGTCAGCGTCGCAAGGACTATGCATAATATCTGCTATTCGTAATTACCCGTCCAGTGAAAAAGCAGAAAAGAACCTGGTAACGCACCTTGGAGCACTTTTCTACATTGACGATAAAAGATGGTGTGTAATGCTCTTTGCAATCTGGGAAGCCCCCAACTGCGTCAGGAAAACGCAGCTGCTCGTGTGTTGGAAAACGGTAACAGCGACAAAGTTTATGGCTGAACTGAAGGGCTCTGCCATTATCCGCGTACGGAAACATGCCGAACACACCTGTTTCACTTTAACTTTTTGCAAATACAGCATGCTGCTTTCATTCATACCGGAGCTTTCAATGGAGAAGACACAAATGTAGTTGACGACTGCAATATTTGAATGCTACCGCCTGTAACGGCTTTGCCTGTACAGTAAGCGGACAGCTCATGGGCTGGAGGACAGAAGAGGACGTTAGCAGAGGGGCGAGCAGTGTTTTCCAGGGCATTGGAAGGTTCATTCTAAAAAGTCATGACTTGGAGATGGGAGACATGGTGATTAATGGGACACAGGTTTGGGGTATAAGAAAGCAGCAGATACAAGGGGGTCGGGGGGAAGACCCCCTTGAGCAGAAACCAGCAGAGGTATAGAGAGGAATCAGAGTTGACATGTCACGATACAGCCCTGTACCGTACATGTTACATGTTACATGTTGCATGCAGCATGGCAACCACTGCTATAACCAAGAGAAAGTACCCTGCCCTGTCCCAGCAGAGAGGGATTAACCTTTGGGTTTGGTATGTGCTTTGAAGTTCCGAGTAATTAAACAATTATTTTACAACCACCTGTCTATAATGGGATGATGGCTGGGGAGGAGGTTGTGTGTGACCTGTCCCCGGGGACCTGGCTGTGTTAATGTGAGTGACGGTATCTGGATTTGGGATTTATTTAAATCTTCACTAAGACCAAACCCTAAAAGGTTATACAAAGCCGGTACATTCTTCATCATTACAGGCTAAGATAAATTACAAGAATTTGAGCTTTATATAAATCGGTAGCAGCGTCACTTCATATGTATAAAACTGACCAGAAGTAATAGACCTATGAAAAATAGCAGAGATGCATGTCACCTTCTAGGTCACAAACGGACTAATAACGTCGGACTTGTGTGCGGGATGTTCTCCTAAATGTGTTGACATGGTTACAATCTGCTGACTACTGGGAAAGAATTAGTGAGCCGTTTATATACTCAGATTAAACGTGGAATAAAAAAAATAATGTTTTCTTCTAAGACCAACAATTGTCTGTCGGTAGGGACAGGGGACAAACGGCTCTCAGGACACACCCCTACAGGGCAGGAAGGGATCTGGTGTTTGGGCACAGATTAAAAGAGAAATTGGGTAAAAGATGGCGGGCTGAAATCCATAAAGTAGTCTCATGTTGGTAGTGCTCTGCGTATGTGTGGGTCTCACACGTCCTACTCCAAGCTATTAAAGGGTCTGTTCACGACAGCTTCATTTTGTAAAGTATAGTTATCGATTTGTATTTCCTTTTATTTTAAGCTGTCTATTCCTAGTTACTGCGTTACTTTGTCATTTGTACAAGCACTGTAACTGTTCTGATTATATTCAATGTAAAGTGTAATCAGTACTGTCTTTGAGGTCTAATTGAACCTGTGGGTAACATCATTTTCAGACATGTTTTGCTAGATTTGGTTTTGGTAACATTTGTATATTTTTCTGTGGCCAGGGTCTCCCCGGGTGTGAATTCTGGGGATTGCAGTGTAATTGAGTTGTTGTGTGAGAATTTTTGGGCACGGGCATACCCAGTTTGGCTGTGGGTGAGCGTCTACCTGAGCACATATAATTATGGACTGAGGTGTGTATAGAGCCATGAAACCGGTGGATAATCTTGAATTTCAGGGACAAATAGAGGCAGAAAATGAGGCAAAGTAAGATATTAAATAGATGATGAGAGAAAGCAGCAGCGAGGTAGAGAATTAAGCATTGAGCTGCAGAGTAAAGATGGGGGTCAAAGAATAATGGTGCAAGGTGTCTGGAGCTTGGAGAGTTTAATACTTAGTACTTTTTTATGTTGTAGCACACTCACTTTCACTCTGAAATGCTACTTTAATAATTGGACATGTCTGTAATACAAGAATGGTGCAGACTCACAGGGCACTCGCCTTCATTCTGGTGACCGAACACGTGGATCAGTGGATGAGACGGCCTCAGAAATACTTCATACAATCAGCACGGAATTTCCTGATATTGGAGTGTCGGGGAAATAAAGTAAGAAACTGAAACTCCACAGTCTGTTTTGGAAAAAGAAATGGGAAGAGATTTACCAGAAACAGATTCCTTATGCCAGAGCTTCCCAAGCGGGATTCCGCGTCCCTGCCCTAGGGTTCCGCGTCCCTGCCCTAGGGTTCCGCGTCCCTGCCCTGGGATTGCACATCTGTCCTGGGGTTCCGCGTTCCTGCCCATGGGTTCCGCGTCCCTGCCCTGAGGTTCAGCGTTCCTGCCCTGGGGTTTCCGCATCCCTGCTCTGAGGTTTCCGCGTCCCTGCCCTGGGATTGCACATCTGTCCTGGGGTTCCGCGTCCATGCCCTGGGATTGCACATCTGTCCTGGGGTTCCGCGTCCCTGCCCTGAGGTTTCCGCGTCCCTGTCCACGGGTTCCGCGTTCCTGCCCTGGGGTTCCGCGTCCCTGCCCTGGGATTGCACATCTGTCCTGGGGTTCCGCGTCCCTGCCCTGGGATTGCACATCTGCCCTGGGGTTCCGCGTCCCTGCCCTGGGATTGCACATCTGCCCTGGGGTTCCGCGTCCCTGCCCTGGGATTGCACATCTGTCCTGGGGTTCCGAGTTCCTGCCCTGGGGTTCCGTGTCCCTGCCCTGGGACTGCACATCTGTCCTGGGGTTCCGCGTCCCTGCCCTGGGACTGCACATCTGTCCTGGGGTTTCCGCGTCCCTGCCCTGGGGTTCCGCGTCCCTGCCTGGGACTGCACATCTGTCCTGGGGTTCCGCGTCCCTGCCCTGTGGTTTCCGCGTCCCTGCCCTGTGGGTTCCGCGTCCCTGCCCTGTGGGTTCCGCGTCCCTGTCCTGGGGTTCCGCGTCCCTGCCCTGGGGTTCCGCGTCCCTGCCCTGGGGTTCCGCGTCCCTGTCCTGTGGGTTCCACGTCCTTGCCCTGTGGGTTCCGTGTCCCTGCCCTGTGGTTTCCGCGTCCCTGCCCTGGGGTTCCGCGTCCCTGCCCTGATGTTTCCACGTCCCTGCCCTGGGGTTCCGCGTTCCTGCCCTGATGTTTCCGCGTCCCTGCCCTGGGGTTCCACGTCCCTGCCCTGGGGTTCCGCGTCCCTGCCCTGAGGTTCAGCGTCCCTGCCCTGGGGTTCCGCGTCCCTGCCCTGAGGTTCAGCGTTCCTGCCCTGGGGTTCCGCGTCCCTGCCTGGGATTGCACATCTGTCCTGGGGTTCCGCGTCCCTGCCTGGGATTGCACATCTGTCCTGGGGTTCTGCGTCCCTGTCCTGGGGTTCCGAGTCCCTGCCCTGTGGGTTCCGCGTCCCTGTCCTGGGGTTCCGCGTCCCTGCCCTGTGGGTTCCGCGTCCCTGCCCTGTGGGTTCCGCGTCCCTGTCCTGTGGGTTCCGCGTCCCTGTCCTGTGGGTTCTGCGTCCTTGCCCTGTGGGTTCCGCGTCCTTGCCCTGTGGGTTCCGTGTCCCTGCCCTGTGGGTTCCGCGTCACTGCCCTGTGGGTTCCGCGTCCCTGCCCTGAGGTTCAGCGTTCCTGTCCTGGGGTTCCGCGTCCCTGCCCTGGGGTTTCCGCGTCCCTGTCCTGGGGTTCCGCGTCCCTGTCCTGGGGTTCCGCGTCCCTGCCCTGGGGTTCCGCGTCCCTGTCCTGGGGTTCCGCGTCCCTGCCCTGGGGTTCCGCGTCCCTGCCCTGTGGTTTCCGCGTCCCTGTCCTGGGGTTCCGCGTCCCTGCCCTGATGTTTCCGCGTCCCTGCCCTGGGGTTCCGCGTCCCTGACCTGGGGTTCCGTGTCCCTGTCCTGGGGTTCCGCGTCCCTGCCCTGATGTTTCCGCGTCCCTGCCCTGGGGTTCCGCGTCCCTGACCTGGGGTTCCGCGTCCCTGTCCTGGGGTTCCGCGTCCCTGCCCTGATGTTTCCGCGTCCCTGTCCTGGGGTTCCGCGTCCTTGCCCTGGGGTTCTGCGTCCCTGCCCTGGGGTTCCATGAAAGGATCAAAAGGGGCCGCAGGATTTCTACGATCTCAGAGAGCAGGGCAATTTTCTCTATCCTGATTGGCTGTTGGCTGCATTAACCAGCAATCAGGAGGAGGAGTCAGGAGCCTGTGGGGCGTGGCCGAGCAGAGGAGGCAGCAGCATGGCAGAAGAGTGAGGCTGTGTGTCTGCCATGTGTGCATTTGTTGTGTGCGTGTTTCTGTGACTGTCCTGTTGTCCTGGAACAGGACGGTTTATTTCTCTTCCCCCCTTTGCAGTTCTGACTGGCAGCCGTCTCCATATTGGATGTAGCTTTCCCTGCAGCTGTAACTCCCAGTGCAGGGGGGAATTGATACATTGTAGATACTTTCCTCTCTCCAGTCTGCTAGAAGCTGGTTGCCCTGGCAACATCTCTAGTCCTCCAAGCTAAAACGGACGTTTCCATCCTCCCCTGTCTGTATTCACAGGTAGCTTAGTCCTGTCCCTATTCCTGTGTGACAAACATTACACACTTCCTTTCTTACCCAAGCAGGCTGAGTGAGTACTCCCATTCTTACCCAAGCAGGCTGAGTGAGTACTCCCATTCTTACCCAAGCAGGCTGAGTGAGTACTCCCATTCTTACCCAAGCAGGCTGAGTGAGTACTCCCATTCTTACCCAAGCAGGCTGAGTGAGTACTCCCATTCTTACCCAAGCAGGCTGAGTGAGTACTCCCATTCTTACCCAAGCAGGCTGAGTGAGTACTCCCATTCTTACCTACTCCCTTGCAAAGCAATGCGTGTGCCCGTCCCTTTATACAGACGCACTTCACACAGAGAAGCGCTCTCTACCCACACAACAACACCCACAAGAACCTTATAATTTCTGTGACTCCCTCAATAAAGTGAGAAAAGACAAAAGGACTTGTTGTGCTTTCAAAGGGGGATGAGTTCAGCTATCCGGCCATACTTAAATCTAGCATATACCCTGTGGCTATGGAATACCTGTTGTGTGTGCGTTTCTGTGACTGTCCTGTTGTGTGTGTGTGTGTGTGTGTGTGTGTGCGTTTCTGTGACTCCTGGTGTGTGTGTGTGTGTTGTGTGTGCGTGTTTCTGTGACTGTTGTGTGTGTGTGTGTTTCTGTGACTTTACTGATGTGTGTGTGCGTTTCTGTGACTGTCCTGATGTGTGTGTATGCGTGTTTCTGTGACTGTCCTGATGTGTGTGTTTTCTGTGAGTCTCTGTCTCCTGTGACTCCCTGCCGCCTCTGTCTCTGTCCTGTGTCTCCTGTGACCGTCTGTCTCTGTCCTGTGTCTCCTGTGAATGTCTGTCTCTGTCCTGTGACTGTGTGTGTGTTTTCTGTGATTCTCCGTCTCCTGTGACTCCCTGCCGCCTCTGTCTCTGTCTCCGCTGTCTCTGTCCTGTGACGGTCTGTCTCTGTCCTGTGTCTCCTGTGACTGTCTGTCTGTCCTGTGACTGTGTGTGTTTTCTGTGATTCTCTGTCTCCTGTGACTCCCTGCCGCCTCTGTCTCTGTCCTGTGTCTCCTGCGAATGTCTGTCTCTGTCCTGTGACTGTGTGTGTTTTCTGTGATTCTCTGTCTCCTGTGACTCCCTGCCGCCTCTGTCTCTGTCTCCGCTGTCTCTGTCCTGTGACGGTCTGTCTCTGTCCTGTGTCTCCTGTGACTGTCTGTCTGTCCTGTGACTGTGTGTGTTTTCTGTGATTCTCTGTCTCCTGTGACTCCCTGCCGCCTCTGTCTCTGTCCTGTGTCTCCTGTGAATGTCTGTCTCTGTCCTGTGACTGTGTGTGTGTGTGTTTTCTGTGATTCTCTGTCTCCTGTGACTCCCTGCCGCCTCTGTCTCTGTCCTGTGTCTCCTGTGACCGTCTGTCTCTGTCCTGTGTCTCCTGTTAATGTCTGTCTCTGTCCTGTGACTGTGTGTGTTTTCTGTGATTCTCTGTCTCCTGTGACTCCCTGCCGCCTCTGTCTCTGTCCTGTGTCTCCTGTGACCGTCTGTCTCTGTCCTGTGTCTCCTGTTAATGTCTGTCTCTGTCCTGTGACTGTGTGTGTTTTCTGTGATTCTCTGTCTCCTGGGACTCCCTGCCGTCTCTGTCCTGTGTCTCTGTCTCCGCTGTCTCTGTCCTGTGTCTCCTGTGACCGTCTGTCTCTGTCCTGTGTCTCCTGTGACTGTCTGTCTGTCCTGTGACTGTGTGTGTGTGTGTTTTCTGTGATTCTGTCTCCTGTGACTCCCTGCCGCCTCTGTCTCTGTCCTGTGTCTCCTGTTAATGTCTGTCTCTGTCCTGTGACTGTGTGTGTTTGTGTGTTTTCTGTGATTCTCTGTCTCCTGTGACTCCCTGCCGCCTCTGTCTCTGTCCTGTGTCTCCTGTGACCGTCTGTCTCTGTCCTGTGTCTCCTGTGAATGTCTGTCTCTGTCCTGTGACTGTGTGTGTGTTTTCTGTGATTCTCTGTCTCCTGTGACTCCCTGCCGCCTCTGTCCTGTGTCTCTGTCTCCGCTGTCTCTGTCCTGTGTCTCCTGTGACCGTCTGTCTCTGTCCTGTGTCTCCTGTGAATGTCTGTCTCTGTCCTGTGACTGTGTGTGTTTTCTGTGATTCTCTGTCTCCTGTGACTCCCTGCCACCTCTGTCTCTGTCCTGTATCTCCTGTGACTGTCTGTCTCTGTCCTGTGACTGTGTGTGTGTGTTTTCTGTGATTCTCTGTCTCCTGTGACTCCCTGCCGCCTCTGTCTCTGTCCTGTGCCTCTGTCTCCTCTGTCTCTGTCCTGTGACTCCCTGCCGCCTCTGTCCTGTGCCTCTGTCGTCTCTGTCCTGTGACTGGCTGTCCTGTTGTGGGGGTGCCTCAGCAGCTGAGCACTGGGATTAGGGGTTCCCCAAGGGGGGAAAAACAGGGTTGAAACCCGCTGCCTTATGCACAGCTTTGTGTGTGTGTTGGATAGACAAAGATTAAATTAAAATGTAGAGAAAGGTTTAGAATCATTCATGTGCGGCCCAGCACACAGCAGCTGTTCTGGGTGATATTCTGATCCGTGCTCTGTATCAGGAGCGCTGTTCAGCACCTTGGCAGACACATTTGGGAATGATGTGCTGTTTAGAAATGTGGAGGGGGTTTGTTTCGCAATATTAAGGCAGAATGTGTGCACTTGAAGGTAGTTAACAATTACATGAAAGGATGTCGGGCAGCAGGCCAGCGCTAACACAGCGGCGGTCTGATTGATGAGCTCTTCTGTAAAACACTCATGCAAAACTACCATATAATGCAGGTCATTTAAACAGAAGGAGCCTGTCCTGTTGTTTCACCCCTGGGAATGTGTAAACGTGAAACAATCACATATTTATTCACTTAGTTTTAGGCACTTTAACTAAGTAGGGTGAGCTGAAGTAGGCTCGTTGTACAGAACACATTGTATCCCTTAGCTTGTATTCTGGGAACCAATTCTAAAACACAAGGCAGTGACATTAAAGGAGCCCCACTTTCCAGGGATATAAACCCACGAAGGAGTCGCTGTAAAACTCAATTTATTTTCCCTTGGAGGGGGACAGTACAGGGGAAACCTTCAGGTATCTCGGAGAGAAAGGGTTCCCTGCAGCTGAAATAATCGGGGTTCAGCTCCGGAGACCTCCCCACCCAGACCACCGCCCCCTCCCCACCCCCTCCCCATACCACGCCCCCCCCATCCCCATACCACCCATCCCCATACCACCCATCCCCATACCACCCCCCTCCCCATACCACCCCCCTCCCCATACCACGCCCCCCCCATCCCCATACCACCCAACTCCCCATACCACCCCTCCCTCCCCATACCACCCCCCCTCCCCATACCTTCCCCCCATCCCCATACCACCCCCCCCCTCCCCATACCCCCCCTCTCCATACCACCCCCCCTCCCCATACCCCCCCATCCCCATACCACCACCCTCCTCCCCATACCACGCCCACCCATCCCCATACCACCCCCCCATCCACATACCACCCCCTCCCCATACCACCCCCTCCCCATACCACCCCCTCCCTCCCCATACCACCCCCTTCCTCCCCATACCACCCCCTCCCTCCTTTAATGTTACTCTCAGCCACCCTTTAATGTTACCCCCAGCCACCCTTTCATGTTACTCTCAGCCACCCTTTCATGTTACCCTCAGCCACCCTTTAATGTTACCCTCAGCCACCCTTTCATGTTACTCTCAGCCACCCTTTAATGTTACCCTCAGCCACCCTTTAATGTTACCCTCAGCCACCCTTTCATGTTACCCTCAGCCACCCTTTAATGTTACCCCCAGCCACCCTTTAATGTTACTCTCAGCCACCCTTTAATGTTACTCCCAGCCACCTTTTCATGTTACTCTCAGCCACCCTTTCATGTTACCCTCAGCCACCCTTTCATGTTACCCTCAGCCACCCTTTCATGTTACCCCCAGCCACCCTTTCATGTTACCCCCAGCCACCCTTTCATGTTACCCCCAGCCACCCTTTCATGTTACCCTCAGCCACCCTTTCATGTTACTCTCAGCCACCCTTTCATGTTACCCCCAGCCACCCTTTCATGTTACTCTCAGCCACCCTTTCATGTTACTCTCAGCCACCCTTTCATGTTACTCACAGCCACCCTTTCATGTTACTCTCAGCCACCCTTTCATGTTACTCTCAGCCACCCTTTCATGTTACTCTCAGCCACCCTTTCATGTTACCCCCAGCCACCCTTTCATATTACTCTCAGCCACCCTTTAATGTTACCCCCAGCCACCTTTTCATGTTACTCTCAGCCACCCTTTAATGTTACTCTCAGCCCCCCTTTCATGTTACCCTCAGCCACCCTTTCATGTTACCCTCAGCCACCCTTTCATGTTACCCCCAGCCACCCTTTCATGTTACCCCCAGCCAGCCTTTCATGTTACCCTCAGCCACCCTTTCATGTTACTCTCAGCCACCCTTTAATGTTACTCTCAGCCACCCTTTCATGTTACTCTCAGCCACCCTTTCATGTTACTCTCAGCCACCCTTTCATGTTACTCTCAGCCACCCTTTCATGTTACTCTTAGCCACCCTTTCATGTTACCCCCAGCCACCCTTTCATGTTACTCTTAGCCACCTTTGATGTTACCCCCAGCCACCCTTTCATGTTACTCTCAGCCACCCTTTCATGTTACCCTCAGCCACCCTTTCATGTTACCCCCAGCCACCCTTTCATGTTACCCCCAGCCACCCTTTCATGTTACTCTCAGCCACCCTTTCCTTTTTACCCCCAGCCACCCTTTCATGTTACCCCCAGCCACCCTTTCATGTTACTCTCAGCCACCCTTTCATGTTACCCTCAGCCACCCTTTCATGTTACTCTCAGCCACCCTTTCATGTTACTCTCAGCCACCCTTTCATGTTACTCTTAGCCACCCTTTCATGTTACCCCCAGCCACCCTTTCATGTTACTCTTAGCCACCTTTGATGTTACCCCCAGCCACCCTTTCATGTTACTCTCAGCCACCCTTTCATGTTACCCTCAGCCACCCTTTCATGTTACCCCCAGCCACCCTTTCATGTTACCCCCAGCCACCCTTTCATGTTACTCTCAGCCACCCTTTCATGTTACCCCCAGCCACCCTTTCATGTTACCCCCAGCCACCCTTTCATGTTACTCTCAGCCACCCTTTCATGTTACCCTCAGCCACCCTTTCATGTTACTCTCAGCCACCCTTTCATGTTACTCTCAGCCACCCTTTAATGTTACCCCCAGCCACCCTTTCATGTTACTCTCAGCCACCCTTTTATGTTACTCTCAGCCACCCTTTCATGTTACCCTCAGCCACCCTTTCATGTTACTCTCAGCCACCCTTTCATGTTACTCTCAGCCACCCTTTCATGTTACCCCCAGCCACCCTTTCATGTTACTCTCAGCCACCCTTTCATGTTACTCTCAGCCACCCTTTCTTGTTACTCTCAGCCACCCTTTCATGTTACTCTCAGCCACCCTTTCATGTTACTCTCAGCCACCCTTTCATGTTACCCTCAGCCACCCTTTCATGTTACTCTCAGCCACCCTTTCATGTTACTCTCAGCCACCCTTTCATGTTACTCTCAGCCACCCTTTCATGTTACTCTCAGCCACCCTTTCATGTTACTCTCAGCCACCCTTTCATGTTACTCTCAGCCACCCTTTCATGTTACTCTCAGCCACCCTTTCATGTTACCCCCAGCCACCCTTTCATGTTACTCTCAGCCACCCTTTCATGTTACTCTCAGCCACCCTTTCATGTTACCCCCAGCCACCCTTTCATGTTACTCTCAGCCACCCTTTCATGTTACCCCCAGCCACCCTTTCATGTTACTCTCAGCACGCCGTCACAGGTGGGAGAGGCTTTTTGGCAGTGAGCCTCGTTTGCTTCATGTCTCTTATTTGTGCCTTTCTCCCTCTGTAGGAATCAGAAGCGAAGTTGATAATTTCACCCAATATTAATGCAACCTGTGCCACCCCCCGCTAATGCAGACTGTGTCCCCCCCACCCTTTAATGCACACTGTATCTCCCCTCTAATGCAGCCTGTATCCCCCAGCTAATGCAGCCTGCGTCCCTCTCCCCCACCCCCGCTAATGCAGTCTCTTTGCCCTTTTGCCACTGCCTGTCTCTCGCTGCCCTTTGCCACGGTCGGTCTCTCTGCCCTATGCCACTGTCTCTCTCTCTCTCTCTCTGCCTTTTTGTCACTGTCTGTCTCTTTGCCCTTTTGCCACTGCCTGTCTCTCGCTGCCCTTTCCCACTGTCTGTCTCTCTTTTCCCTTTTGCCCCTGCCTGTCTCCTTTTGCCCCTTTATCTCCCAGTGTGTATGGCCCGCTGGCCACTCTGAAACCCCTTTTCAGTCTCCTGAGCATGACTGCCCTGAGCTCCGGGAGACGTACGCTGGGCTCATTTCCGTGCTGTGAGAAGTTGGGCACTTGAGTTGGGTGGCTAAAAACCAATGTAACTGGTAGGAAGTGACTAGCTATATTGTGACAGATAGGAGCAGTAAAATAATTCAGTTAACGCTGCACGAGATGGTACAAACTCAGCCATTCAGTACAGCAGAGATTTCTGCAGAGGCCGTTAGGACTGGTACTGAATTTCATTTAAGGTCAACTCTTCTTTTTTTGCATGACTTAGCTTTACAAGTAGGTCTTAACGTTGTTTTGCTTTGCGTAGTCTCCCAAGCATTAAACACATTGTGTTACATTTATCGGGGAGGAGTATACAACACCCGTGTAATTGCATTATCTTTAGATGTGGTCTTCTGAAAACATTCTGTGGTTTATAAAATCGTATGTGTGACGCTATGTACTGAAATTAAATTCATTTGGCCACAAAAAAAACAGTGACAAGATCAAAACCTCAAAATCTTACAATTTATCACCGTGCAAAATGTCACATTAGAATGGTGCCCTGTGTTTGTACGAGTTTGAAGTGTTTTTGCATTACGATTCCTTAGTGTGGATTTCATTGCGTTTAAAATGTTGTGTACTTTTTTTGTTTTGTAACTTTCACGGTGTTTCAAGAAAATGGCAATGGGTAGTTAATCTGTCATTTCTTCATTGCCGGGGTGCGGTGAAGCAGAGCAGATGTGATCAGTGAGAGGTTTCTAAGTAGCATTGTGTTTTGCATTGTACGAGTTGGAAGCAGACCGCACGGAGTGGAGGACACACGTTCACTGCACTTCTTTTGATCAGCACGAGCAGCTTTTGTGTTCTGTAGAATATCTATCATTATCATAGAAAATATGATTCCAGTTCCCAGCTCTGTGCATGTAACGGCCGTTTCTCACACACAGCAGATGAATGGAAATGCAATCATGAAATTATTAATAATGACACAACGACACCTACATTAATTAGTGAGGGGCTTCAGACCCTTTGAGAAGTGATGTGGGTCATGCGGCCCCTCACGGGATCCGTTCCTGAGAGCACGTTACATTACAATTGATACACAAGGTGTTTTCCTTTGGTTCATTATTCAGAAACTTTGTGGTATGAAGTTTACTTTGTGACATATACTGTACAGATGTAGCAGGACTTGCTGTCCCCGGTACCACGGACCAAGACACTGAAATCTGCCGCCGGTTCGTGGCCCCCGAAAACACTACATTCTGCCGCCTGGGAGGATTACAGAAGGACCCCCACGTTGACGTAAAGCCTGCCAGGCCAGCCAGTCTGTAAGAGCTGCACAGAGGAGTCTCAGAGAGAAGCGCTCTCTCCCCGTGTCTCCCTGAGCAGCTCTTACAGCTCCGTAGGGGGTGACGGCAGTCGCTCAGCTAGCAGGGTTCACGTAGTGGACCAATAGGAAGCCGTGACATCATCAGGTTCAGCTTCCTATTGGCCCGGGAGATGCGGGAGCTTTAAACTTTGCCAAGACACCGGAACCCCCATACGGAGGTCTGTATCTCTGGAAGCAGGGGGTCCCCGGAGCTGAAATGAATGGGTTTCAGCTCCAGAGACCCCCCTGCTTCAAACCTATGTAAAAATAATAATAATAAAAAGCGCTGCTCAGGGAGACACGGAGAGAGACTGCTTCTCTCTGGGACTCCTCTGCACAGACTGGCTGGCCCAGTAGGATTAACGTAAGCCTGGCTCCATCTGTATTAAACTATTGTGTGCCTCGTTCCCTCGCCCCGCAGTAGCTTGTGCTTATTATAATGGTATGTGTCACCGTTACTTATTGAGCTGTCATCTCTTTATCTGGGGCTTCGGTAACATTCACCTTCCTGGTATAAGAGCTGCTTCAAAGATAAAAATGGATCCAGTTCTTAACATTGGACACAGCGGCAAGAAAAAAGATGTTTGAATGTACACTTAGATTCACTTGACAGAAACTTCATACATGGATCACGTATGTTAATTCTTAACGCTCTGTGTGCCCAATGACTTTGAGGCTACGTCACAAGGGCCAGCAAGTTGGTGACACCTAACATTCACTGGACGTCACGCCTCTCTTGCTCATATCTAAGAAGTGGACAGGTTTTTCTTAATCTGATTGCTACCTGTGATATATAATCATATAGAGATGTGATTGTGAGTTATTAAGACCACACATGCCTTTTCTTTACGTGTGATATGTGTACACAACATGTGTATGAGTCATAAGAAAATAACATGTTCAGTTTAGTTACAAGCATAGTCTTTCTAAGGTGTGTACAAGACCAAAAGTGGAAGTCTCTGCCCGAAATGTAACTATCTCATATTTATAGTTTTCATTCTCAGAATTGTACAACCTTAAACTAATGCAGAACTTGCACATTTACAGAGATTTTCAATGATCTGATTTAATTACTAACATTTTACTGCAATGCTCTATAACAGCCTCTCCCAATGAACATATTTATACCAAAGCCCGCCACTCCCTCCCAACACCTCTGCATTCCGATTTCTCATCATCCTGCTTGTATAAAGGGTGGGTTTTATAGTTCATAGACCAAGATACTATTAAACTGAACTCAAAGTAATGTCTCATTATACATGGAGACTGTGATGGCAGATACAATAGATATCTCTAAGAAAGGGACAGACATCCTTTTAGAAACAAAAGGGATACAGAGATATACCAAGTAAGTAAACATGGGAAGGATGTTGATCCAGAGAGTAATCTCATTGCCAATATTTGAAGTCAGGAAGGAATTTATTTTTCCCCTTATGAGATCTCATTGGATGATGACACTGGGGTTTTATGTTTGCCTTCTTCTGGATCAATATACTGTAAGTACGGATATAGGATAAAGTTTCTGTCGTCTAAATGTAACCGCTTGGATTTGATGGACGTGTCTTTTGGAACCTCGTCTACAATGTAACTATGTAATGTCAGTTCAATTTGCATTTTTTATTTCATCATATAATTTTCTTCTCATATTTTACAGTCCTTGCTAATTGTGAGACACTTTCTTTGAGAAAACAATACCCCCGAACTTCCCAGCGAGCGGCTCCTTAATAAATGGAAGAGACAGCGCTTGGGGATTTGTGAGTAGAGTTCTGCTCGGTCTCTCACTTGGGAAGCTCTGTTCTATTGTTGTCTCTGTCTGCCTCGTGCTGGCCGCACATTCAGGCTTCTCCTACTGTACTTTACTTTCCACAACTATTTTTTCTGACACGTTCTTTGAGAAATCTCCATATCTGTGTTGCCTTCTTAAATTATAATTGTGACGGTAGGGGTAGATTTGGCTGCTTGGAATTAAGGTTATGCCCGCCAGGGAGGAGTGGCTCAGTGAGTAAAGACACTTGAGTTTGAAGCAGGGGAACCTGGATCAATTCCCGATGTCGGCTCCTTGTGACCTTGGGCAAGTCACTTTATCTCCCTGTGCCTTAGGCACCAAAAACATAGATTGTAAGCTCCACGGGGCAGGGACCTGTGCCTGCAAAATGTCTCTGTAAAGCGCTACGTAAAACTAGCAGCGCTAAACAGGAACATGCTATTAACTACATGTCCATAACATCATATTATGTATATATCTATGTGTTCTGTAGTCTGGTTCCTGCACTTCAGAGAGCAGGGGTTAACTCTGTGTTCAGTTGGAAATGTTGCGAGTTTCATGTGACCTTTCCATGTAACTCTTTTTATGTTGCATTTAACCCACCAAACAGGGGGCCAAGTAATATTGAAGGCACCTGGCATTGACCCTCCCTGTATGTATCCATGATGTGCCATGTGGTATAAAAGGTGTGCAGGGAGGCCCCAGGTAGTTAGTCTCAGGCATGTGTGTTCGTGCCCATGTTGGTTCCAGCCAGTCAGTGGCAGTGATAGGTCCCAGAGTTCTGAGTTCCTGGTGTGCCTGTTGGGGTCTCTGGTAGCAGTGCCTGCAGAACAGTGCATGGGAGCAGAACGGGGAAAACATCCTAACAGGTCCCCGCACCCAGGCCTGTAGGGTGTTCCCCAGTTGGGAGTGTATATTTTATGTACTAAACCAGGGGTGCGCAAAGTGGGGGGTGCAAGATTTTTCAGGGGGGTGCGGCGGTTACACAAGCCCTGCGCTCTTTCCCCAAGGCATTTCAATTAAATGCCGGGGGATCACTGGTGGCCTCTGCAGTGTCTCCTGCCGTGTCTTCGGCAACGGGAGGACTTTTGATGTGTATGAAGGGGCGGGCCTTCTGATCGACGGCTCCTCCAAATGTCGGCATCTTGAGAAGAACATCACTCTTTGACAAAGTGCACGGATTGCATGAAACGCGTCAGGTTCTTCTCAAGTCTCTTGTTAAGTTCTTTTGCTGCCATTGGTTCAATAAATAACTTTTAATGTAGCGATCCAGCATCCGTCTTCACTTCCTCCACTTGGAACGCAGTTCCTGCACTATTTGGCACGCTGTGCACCGCCATTACCCCGCCCCCTTTTTACATTGTAAAAGCAGACTGGCCAAAACGGAAGATTCATAAATTCCCCAAAGAGTCTAGCGCTATTGCATATCAATTAAATTTCAATATGTATGAGAATCAAAATTCATAGAAATATAAAACTATTATGATGGTATTAATACAATAGAAACAGAATAGAATCTTAAAATCATAAACAATTACCGCAGCGTCCCATCAGCCCTGTGTAATTATAAAGTGCTATGATTATCAGAGATGATAACGGAATGGAACGTGCATAGCTACTGGGAACGTGGTCTAAATACTATTATCATTTATTTATAACTTGCCAACATATTCCGTAGCGCAGTACAATAGGGATGGAGGATGAAAACAATAAAATAACAAACGTAAAACTTACATTGTTACAGGAGGTAAGGAATGCGCTGTCCCCAAGGAGCTTACGCTCTATAAAGGAAGAGTATGTGGATACATAGGGTATAGGGGGATACATTAAAAGAGCAGAGGTTATACATTCAGTTTACAGACATTTCATGGACAGTTAGAGATAATAAAGGATTATAGGAACTGTAACACCATCTCTAACATTAGAGAACGGCAGCAAACGGCGGACACCCTTTGGCTGCCGCCTTTGAGGAAACTCATGTGGTTTCATATCAAAGAAGTCCTGAGGTGAAGTGATAGCAGCTGAAGCAAGCAGACCCTCCCAGCAAAAATACAGCGAGGGGGAGAAAATGACCATCTCTAGATTTCTCAAGCTGCGTCTGTCCTTTTCTTGATGAAATTAACCCTGTCCACGCTGGCTTGGTGGACAGGAGCAGTGAAGGGGAAGCATGGTGGGGAGACGCTATTTGGGGAGGCTCGTGTAGTCTCATACCAGAGACGTACTGAAATATTCTGTGGTGCTGATGGAGAAAGTTCTTATTTACATACTAGGCAGAGAGGGAGATGTATACTTATTCTACCTAAAGCATCTGTGTTTTCGCCTTGGGCTTTGTTTATAGTGCAGGGGAGCGCATGGAGTTCCGCGCGCCTGTCGCTCGAGCGATCCCTGCACTCTTATGGGGAGGCATGGCCGTGACGTCATGAGGCTGGTTCACCCTCATTGGCTGAACCGCTCACGTGATGTGGCTGTGACGCGGCCGTCACGCGAGAAAACGAAATTATTTGTCGCTTTAAAATTCTGCCGTGCGGCCGCGCTTCCTCGCCTGCACGGTCGCGCACACTATGGCCGGCCTGAAAGAGGTGCAGTATGTTGTTCGCGCGCACTATAATCGCATCATTAGTTGTCCAGGCTGTGCCACAGAGTACGACTGGTCCCCAGTTTCCAACTTGGGTCCTTATTGCGTCGGTTCCAGTCTTCCATAAAACAATGGGGGGTAAGAGAAAGTAGATCGAGTTTCACAGAGGAGGATAAAGATCATCTCACTCTTAGGCCTCGGGCATGGTGCCTCGGGCCGCGCTGGTCCGCACTCCTGCTCTGCCTCGCCTGCTCAAACTGGAGCTTTTTTGTGTCCTGGCAGGCGAGGCAGTGAGCGCCCTTTGGGGGCAGGGCGAAGGCGTGTCGGAGGCGGAACGGAGGGGTGGTGGGAGGCGGGGCTAGTCCCTCGCTCCCATTGGATGTGAGCGGTCACGTGACCGCTCCTCCGCTCCCCTGAGCGGCAAATTTTAAACTTGCTTGTCTGCTCAAAATATCTGCTAAAGCCGCGCTGATGACAGATGCAGGGGGTAAGTGCATCTGCTCAGCGCGGCTCAGCACAGCTCAGCACAGCCTACTCTACTATGTCCCAGGCCTTATTCCTCCAACCTGCCACCAACCTGCACCTCCGCCAGATCCCACTCTGCAAACACACTGCCGGAGGTGCGGTGCTGCCAGATTAGCCTTTATAGCCTCACTGCAGGACCCGGGATAATGTCCCCAGCTGCACTTCCCACGGACCCTTGGTATAACGGCAAAGGGGGTCAGACTCAGAACGATCCTGTTTACCGAAAGTTCAACTGAACCCCAATAAACACAGTTGACTAATCATGACTCGCTTACTCTCTCACACCCGGGGGTGGGGCTTTTCCCGGCCTACTCGTTAATCGTCAGCCCTTACTTCATATTGACGTTCCTAAACCAGAAGCAGTACAGAGGAATAGCTCCATTACCTCATATTGATGAACCACAGCCCACTGAAACCCCCATAATCACCCAACACTGAGGTCACCAACACGAGAACATGTCACGTAAAGGATACTTAACCGCACCTGTTAGAAACAAAGTGACTCCTGATCACTCGTAATAATTCTCAATGTGAATATTTAAGTAAATTTGAGGGCTGTAAATATGATGAGGTTGGCCCCAGGAATTAATTAGTCGTGTGACCTCTCTGGCGGGTGGGCAATGCACATAGATCTTATAAGAGTAATCGACACCGTGCCTGCGGTGTCAATTATAACCCAATTATTGCTGCAGGTCACCAGGAGGAGAAAGAGCAGAGCGGGAGTTATTTAAATCTACCGGCTGCAGAACTAGGGACAAATTACTTTATCAAACAAAAACATTGTTATTCAAATCAGTGGGATTTTTTCTTGAATAAATATGGTGCAGTATTTTTGACCCCGTTTTGCATCCAGGAGGCTTTGATAAATGGCCCCAAAAGTTTGATAAAAGATTCACTCTTTTTTTTAATCTCATTCTCATGGTTGAACAAGACGCTGGAGTGTGAATTTACAGCTCATACGTCGGGAAACTTGATGTCTTTCTAAATGAAAACTCACAGTTCACCTTGGAGAATACTGGTAATGTTATAAATCGAATGCATGCCGGGATCAGCATCGCCGGCATGTCTATCGGCATAAGTCATGCTGATCACACCAAATTAGGCCTCTTTCTTTCCCATCAGAAGAGTTTCAGTTCCTCCATGGAGAAATGGTATATTGCTGCTGTTGCCAAAGCAACAGCTCATGTTCACCCCTCCCATGACGGAAAAGTATGTGTAGCAATATGCAGGAATACACAATACAGATTATATATATATATATATATATATATATATATATATATATATATATATATATATATATATATATATATATATATATAAATATATATATATATATATATATATATTTATATATATATTTATATATATATATAATATTATATTTGTCCAGCCATCTATTCGAGAACAACCGTTACAGAGAACCAGAGACTGTAACTGAATCCTCCCCTTAGTAATTGATCCTGCTGCCCCCGCTCACCACCCTCTTTTCTGTTGGGTGGGGAATACCCCTCTGATATACCCCATGTATTACTGTGGGTGTAGTTGCATTGAGGGAGGTACCTCACAAACTCTGCATTGGAGTCACGGTAAAGGACTGTGCGTTTGGGGCCACAGAGATGTCAACCCCCAAGGACTAAAATTTGTAAGAATGAGAGATTTGGGCCCAAAACATTGCATTATGTATGAATTAAGAACAAATAGCCGTGTTAGTGCTTCAGTATTAGGTGATATTTCCTTTTGTATTTGAACTAACAATAGATATTATAAGACGAGCTTTCGAGAGTTCTCCTCTCTTCCTTAGGCTGAGTCCATAGACACTTCGCCCGTGCGCAGGCGCGCTGAGGCTCAGGGAAAGCGGTGCTTTCCCTGGCCTTAGAGCGCGCGCCGTCCGTGGGCGTGTCTGGGGGCGGGCCAGTGACGTCACGGAGCTGGTTCGCCCTCATTGGGCGAACCGCTCACGTGACCGGCCCTGTGCTCCGGTGAGCTCTGAAACGTAACATTTGTTAAGACACACGCTTCTGCAGGTGTGCGGAAGCGTGCGCGAGCCCCTGCTAAAGCCGCTCTCATTGCGGCTGCAGGGGCTCAGTGCCGAGCAGCAGCGCGCCTCAGCGCTTAAGCGCTGACCATGCCCGAGGCCTTAGGTCAGTGATACTGATTTACAGAGATCCCAGGGGCTTACACAGATGTAAAGAAAGATAAATAAGATAACCGTCTAAAGCAGATGATGCAGAGAAGGAATAAACAGACAGGGCAATAAATGGATGTAAGGGACAGCGAGACACAGGACCATCCATCCATCAGCAGTGTGCAGGGGGAGTGAGGGGGTAAGGGACAGTGAGACACAGGACCATCCATCCATCAGCAGTGTGCAGGGGGAGTGAGGGGGTAAGGGACAGTGAGACACAGGACCATCCATCCATCAGCAGTGTGCAGGGGGAGTGAGGGGGTAAGGGACAGTGAGACACAGGACCATCCATCCATCAGCAGTGTGCAGGGGGAGTGAGGGGGTAAGGGACAGTGAGACACAGGACCATCCATCCATCAGCAGAGTGCAGGGGGAGTGAGGGGGTAAGGGACAGTGAGACACAGGACCATCCATCCATCAGCAGTGTGCAGGGGGAGTGAGGGGGTAAGGGACAGTGAGACACAGGACCATCCATCCATCAGCAGTGTGCAGGGGGAGTGAGGGGGTAAGGGACAGTGAGACACAGGACCATCCATCCATCAGCAGTGTGCAGGGGGAGTGAGGGGGTGTGCAGGGGGAGTGAGGGGGTAAGGGACAGTGAGACACAGGACCATCCATCCATCAGCAGTGTGCAGGGGGAGTGAGGGGGTAAGGGACAGTGAGACACAGGACCATACATCCATCAGCAGTGTGCAGGGGGAGTGAGGGGGTAAGGGACAGTGAGAAACAGGACCATCCATCCATCAGCAGTGTGCAGGGGGAGTGAGGGGGTAAGGGACAGTGAGACACAGGACCATACATCCATCAGCAGTGTGCAGGGGGAGTGAGGGGGTAAGGGACAGTGAGACACAGGACCATCCATCCATCAGCAGTGTGCAGGGGGAGTGAGGGGGTAAGGGACAGTGAGACACAGGACCATACATCCATCAGCAGTGTGTAGAGAAGGTGCAAGGGGGAGAGGGGGTTAATTGTAAAATTCACAGAGTGGCAGGGAGAAACATTACAAAAAATTATGGCAGGGGTTTAAAAACCCCATATCGGCATTAGTCCTCTTGTTTTAGTGTCAAAGTGTATGATAATTTTGTGTTCAAATGTTTTCCGTTCTTGAAACTTTTAAACATTCCATTGAGGATTTAAATTTTTATGTAATTTATGGAATGATCTGGCTGTGAGAAGTGGTGTCCCACTACACTGCTTCCTTCTTCATGGTGTGTTATTGTGTGTCTGTGCAATATCTTCCTTCTCCATGGTGTGTTATTGTGTGTCTGTGCAGTATCTTCCTTCTTCATGGTGTGTTATGGTGTGTCTGTGCAGTATCTTCCTTCTTCATGGTGTGTTATGGTGTGTCTGTGCAGTATCTTCCTTCGTCATGGTGTGTTATGGTGTGCTGTGTAGGTTTGTTCTGGTTTGAACTATTTGGCTGGCTTCACCAATGTAGCATCCTTGGACACATTTGCTGCATTGAATCATATAAAACACATTCCTGGATGTCTATTAAATGCTGATGCTAAAAATCAGAGAGACGCTTTCTTGTTAAGGAATAATATTCATGAATACCTTTTTGGATAGCAACATTATCAGTGATAGCATGGATTTATAAGGGGTATGTCATGTTAAACTAACCTTATTAGTTACTGTGAGGAGTTTACAGTAGTAGGCATTTATACCAACGCAACGCAGCTGATGTGGTCTACATAGATTTTACAACAGCTTTTGCTACAGTGTCACACGAGGTTAGTGTACAAAATAAAGCAAATTGGTGTGGTTAAAAATATTTGCATCTGGACTGAAAACTGGTTGAAGGATAGACAGCGGAGTTGCCATAATCTGAACCTTTTCACATTGGGCTGACGTTGTAAGTGCAGTACCTCAAGGATCAGCATTGCCACTGCTTTTTAACCTTGTTTATGAATGAAACTGAGGTTGGCATAAAGAGCTAAATTTCTATCTTCTCTGACAACACAACATTATGCTAGGCACTAAAATTAGAGCCGGATGTAAAAAAATTTAAGATGCAGTCCAAGCTGCCATCTGTTTACATTTTCTTCACCCCCCCCCCCTTTAATATGTGCATCAATACAATCCACACAATGATAAGTAATTAGCTAAGTTGCCGATCGATCCGTTCTCCGGTGATCGATCAGCAAAGATTCGGATCAGGGGTTCACTAAATGGCTGTCAGTGCAGCTTACTAGAGACCGGGGAATCAGCAGCACGCACCACCAGCCTCGCAGGCGCGCGTGTAGCGGAGGCACTGGAGCCGCAGCCTAACACGGGGGCATCCCTTTAGGTTGGAGGAAAGGAGATTTTCACCAGCAACAAAGGAAAGGGTTCTTTACAGCAAGGGCAGTTACAGTGTGGAATGTATTATTAGCAGATACTTTGATGGCGGATACAATAGATGTCTTTAAGAAAAGATTAGGTATCTTTATAGAAAATGTCTAATAAGTTAAACATGGGAAGGAGAATACAAAAAGTAACCGAGGATTGGTTGAGCAGCAATCCAGCGAAAAAGTACAAACAACTCACCGGATAATACAAATAGTTTATTGGGTCACATATTAAAAAATAAAAAGCATACTAGAGAAAAATCTCCTCCCACGCGTTTCACACCAACAGCGGCATGGCAGCGCGACATCGCAGCGTCAAATAACACCGCATTACCATGGCAACATGACGCCGTCATTTGACGCTGTGGTTCAGAAGGAGGCGTTGGCAACAGCTGGTCACACCCCACACCTCCTAAAAGATTTCCATAAGACCTACCGGTATACTGACCAGTCTAAGGCTCCTTGTGATGAAGGGGGTACTGGTGTCAGACCCAATAGCACTAGAACCCACAACCTCTGCTATTTAGGGCAGCAGCTGTAGCTGAAGGCGAAGACCGCATCACCTTCAGGTCAATCCGCTTCAAAACAGAGTACAATCCATGCTGATTGGCTTTTTAACCAGGCGGTTTAAACAATGTGATTTGTAATACATGTGTAGCGGAGTTTTCCCCCACCTCAAATCGCAGATAGGGACCATGTGGGGAAATATACATATGTTACAGTGTGGTGCAATACCTGTTAGGCTCACAGGAGGCCTGAACCTCCGCCACTGGGAGCCTGGGGTGTATCCTGGAACGTATGCTTACAGCGCCTCCACCTGTGCAGGGATTCCAGGTGTATAGAATGACCCCTGACACAGGACCCACAAATAGGAAACACATACAAGGAAGTATATATATGTAACTGTTTACTATATGGGCCAAACAATAACATCACATCATATCACATCACATCACATCAATAATAGCAACACAGCCGTGTCACCCTTAACCTGGCCTCACTGGGCCACAATCCCCACCACTATACCCAAGTGTCCCAATAGTCCAGCAACCCACCCACTAGGCGTGATCAGCGCCTGTAAGGAAACCGGTATGTAGGGCACAGTTGGTGCACTTGTAGAAATACCTGCCCGGGGCTCCTGCACCCGGGTACAGCAAACAACAAGAAAGGACCCGTCTGCGTCCAACGCTGAATCCGCAGCAATGGCGTCCTCTCTCAATCCAGATAATATCACCCACAGATAGTCTCTATCTTGAGTGATGCAGGTCTGATCCCAGACACACTTGTCACACTGCTCCCTCCTTGTCAGAGCGCGCAGCAGCGTCTGTCTCACTGACAAAGCTACTGCTAAAAGGGTAAAGTCCCTACCTTAGGGCCTTCCCTACACAGCAGCTACACATCTACTGGTGAGTTGGGCCTAGCTGGGGCCTGGGGGTAACCTGGCCTAGTGTAAAAAGCCACTTGCTCCCTACACACTTCCTCCCCCTCCCTTCTCCCAGCTCCAACTCACTCATGTGCTTCACTGTCAACTTCCTGATTCTCCACCCAACAATGTATCCAAATGCAGCATGAGAATCTGTTCAGCCTTAGTGGCTGTCTGTCTGCATGCGATCTGGGTGAAAGGGCAGTCCCCAGAGGCTGCTGGGAACCGTAGTCCACTTGGAGCCTCTCCAGCATTGGGGCCGCGTGCGCGATGTGTAATGGCCGCCGCTACTCTCCACTGAGCCTGCGCAACTGTCATGGCTTCCGCATCGCCCTAACTGCGCATGCGCAACTCCTAGGGGTCCCTGCACTACGGAGCACCATCTGTGACCTGCCTCCCTCTCTGTAATGGCCGCCGCATCGCGTCTGCGCATGCGCAACCCTCCGCGCATGCTCGGACACAACCAAGATAGCGGCGCTCTGCCTCCGTCGCCACCGGGAGCCCCCGCAGCTTCCTGGCACAGCGCGGAGCTCGCCTCAACAATCTGGTGGAGGTAAGGGGGTACCGGGGGAACCCTGCTACACATGTAGCACCAGTACCCCCACCCTCTGTGAGATTGGGTCGCTACCTGTATGTTTCCTAGTGCTGTGCATACCTGTGAGGCAACAGGAGGGCTCTGAGTTGCTCCGTGATGGTGTGGGGAGAATCAGGACAGGCTTTCAGGGTACCACCTTCGTAGTTGGCAGCGCCTCCAGTCAGCGAGGATCCTGTGTTTGCAGGATGGCCCATGCTGACACTCCTCTTATCCCAAGGCAGGGAATCACACACTTGGATGGTTCAATGGATGTTTATTGCATATTCCCAGAATGTACAGCAGTCCACATTCCCTGGAAGGTTACCTTAAGGCTTGATGTCCATCTAGGTTCCCTTCTGGTACTCCTCCTGAATCCCCTTATGGGATACAGGGTAGCTGTTGTCACTCCACAGGGGGAGGGAAGAGACACATTGATTTCTGGGAGAGTGCCAGTATATATAACCTGGGGTTGGGCTTGTAACCCTGCCCCATAACAGGGCAGATCTGATACTGATAGGCATCATACATTTACATACTGTATGACCCAACCAGTATCCTCCCCCAGGCTGACACTCTCAGGCTGTTGCTAGGCCCGCCTCTGGATACAGTCATTTAAATCCAGTGCTGCAATAGCACACTAGGCCCTCATGAGTTATTCGAACCCCTCCAGGGCCTGTCCCTAGCAAGACTTAGACTGGTATGGCCCACGGGAAGTAGTAGCGGCTGGAGGCTATGCTGCATACAGAATATGTATTGTGGGCTAATTTTAATCTGCTACATATGACCACGGGACACAGACAAACTCACAGCTGCTACAATAACCCCCTGAGTGTGTTTTTTTATGCGTGGGGAAACAGGCTTTGTGAAAACAATTAATATAAATGTACAGTGCTGTGCGTTCATTGTCACATGTACAGTGCCGTGCATTCATTGTTACATGTACAGTGCCGTGCGTTCATTGTCACATGTACAGTGCCGTGCGTTCATTGTCACATGTACAGTGTTGTGCGTTCATTGTCACATGTACAGTGCCGTGCGTTCATTGTCACATGTACAGTGCCGTGCGTTCATTGTCACATGTACAGTGCCGTGCGTTCATTGTCACATGTACAGTGCCGTGCGTTCATTGTCACATGTACAGTGCCGTGCGTTCATTGTCACCCCTGTCCCTTCGTTAGGAGAGTTTGCTATCTACCCCTCCGCCTTGTGTGGATTACTTAAAGCAAATTACCCAATCACACCTGCTTTGTATATCTCATTAAACAGACTCTAAGATGAAAATAACCTAGTTCAGTTCAGGCACTTTGAGGAATAACTATTTCCTTTACACTTTTTGATAGAAACCGTTTGTAAATCCATATTTGTCACTGTCGGCGTGAGATCTTGGTTCCTTCCATAGCCACCTCGGGGATACATGAGACATCCCTACACGTTGTCTCCTTCATACCTGGAAAGATTGGGGTCGCAAAGGATAACCTACAGAAATTGATTCCTCCTGTTGCTTAAACTGTCACTTCTTTAATTTACAGTGAATCATTTTTGATGGATACAGAGCATGCAGCAGGATTACCTTAGCATTGTCGCTCATAAATAATACTTGCTGCACCATGAAAAACATGTAAAGGGGCAGTTACATTATGTAGTGCCCAATATCCCGGCCAAGAATTTAGGGGGACTAAGGCAATTTTGAAGCAAGACTGGGGTGTTTTCACCCTGCAACAACATATCATAGCATTTCCCCCCACTTTTGCCCCGGCTGCCCCAGCTTGCACCTTGGGGAGAGTCAGTAGGAGGAGTTGGGGGGAGTTACATGGGGCACAGATTATAATGAGATGTATCACATTCTGCGTCTCTGTCCCAGTTTGCACCTTGGGGGGAGTCAGTAGGAGGAGTTGGGGGGAGTTACATGGGGCACAGATTATAATGAGATGTATCACATTCTGCGTCTCTGCCCCAGCATGCACCTTGGGGAGAGTCAGTAGGATGAGTTGGGGGAGTTACATGGTGCACAGATTTTAATGAGATGTATCACATTCTACGTCTCTGTCCCAGCTTGCACCTTGGGGAGAGTCAGTAGGAGGAGTTGGGGGGGAGTTACATGGTGCACAGATTATAATGAGATGTATCACATTCTGCGTCTCTGCCCCAGCATGCACCTTGGGGAGAGTCAGTAGGAGGAGTTGGGGGGGAGTTACATGGTGCACAGACTATAATGAGATGTATCACATTCTACGTCTCTGTCCCAGCTTGCACCTTGGGGAGAGTCAGTAGGAGGAGTTGGGGGGGGGGGGGTGAGTTACACAGGGCACAGATTATGAGATTTATCACATTCTGTGTCTCTCTGCACTATTCTTTTTTTACTTTTTATTTGCCCACAAAAATCGTCCACATCTGTAGTGGCGTAAGTAACAGTCTGCATCAGATCCTACATCAGGTGTAAGGATCTGTTCTCACACATAACTGAGATCTGCAAAAAAAAATATGAAGCAGCACATCTAATCTAAACACACTTTTCTCTAGGCTATTATAATAAAAATGGCAGGGAAAGTTAAGTATTTTATCAATCTGGTGCTACAGGAATTAAAGCAGCAGTTCAAGCAATATCCTACGTGTGTTTTTTTTAAAAATAAATCTGTTCTGTACTATGAGAAAATACTTGTAGCATTTAAAAAATAACGTTTTAAAGACATTTTTAATGTTTCTAATGCAGGAAGCATTTCCAAAGTGACAGCCCCCTTCCCCGTCTGATAGGTTCTGGCTCTTGAGCACCTCCCTCTCTAGCAGTGCGCCAATTGTATCTACAGTATTAACTGCCCAGTGAATCATATTCCAGGAACTACATTGCCCAGAATGCTGTGCAAGAACTGAATGAAATAACCCGGAGCAAGCGATCGATTACAGGAGAACGGATCGATCGGCAGCTTATCTAATCACTTGTCAGTGTGCAGATTGTATTGATGCTCATATTGAATGGGGAAAATATATATATATTTTTTAAATGGCAGCTTGAACTGCAGCTTTAATACAGTTTGTCTTAAAAATATATTGTGTTTATGACAGGTCAATACCCTTCATGTGTCTGTGCTGTATTGTATTGTATTGTATGTCTTTATTTATATAGCGCCATTAATGTACATAGCGCTTCACAGTAGTAATACTGATCTACAAAGAGGGCTTAATTGGGTTGGGGGGTGAGTTATCACTGATGGCTCACTAATAGTGAAATGTGTGTAGTTTAGAAGGCTGGTGACGATAGCCAGAACCTGGGCTGTCAGCCTCAAAGAAAACGGTAACATTCCTGAATTATCACTAGTGCATCCCAGAGAGAGGTGACAAACAGGTCAACAGTTGGAGGACTTTATTAAAAATGAGGAGATCATGTGATAACCTGGGTAAGAGGTGCCAAAGACAGATAGCCTATCATATATTTTCGCGGAAGAAATAGCTATCAAATTTAGATACAGGCAGCATGTGGAGAGCACAAAGGCAACCGTGAAGATGGCATCTATCTAAGTATTCGGGAAATTAAGTTATGAGCATTTCTATATTCCATCAGACTTTAAACGTCAGAAGAAAATATTTTTTCCCCCTTAAATCATAAATGTCAGCCAAGTAGCTGATTTACAGCAGGGGCGGGTGTTATGTGTGTTTCAATGCAGAAGGTCCTGGCATAAATGTTGGAATGTTTGAATAGAAAATCAGAATTCAACAGAGGTGTGTTTTCTGATCAGAACACGTGAGTTCTCTTCTACTCCAGTGACCTCTCTGGGAGAGGACCTATGACATATGGTAACGTGCTGTATAGGGATTTCTGTTTGTTTTATCCTTTTATTTGAAGAAACTGTTCTGCATTTATTGTAACTGTATGTTCTTGTAATAATCTTTTCTGTAATCTAAGCACTGTCTTTTGTATATTAAAGACACATTTTAATGTGATGCTTTGAGCTCTCATTTGTTGCACGCTTTGTAGAAAGTAAAGTACATTTTCAGACACATTTTGATAAAACAGGTTTTTGTGTGTTAAGTGCATAGATGTTCTTTAATAAATAGGGACCCAAGACCCTGGCAGATATAATTAATTACATATTTTTACATATTTCTTTGGTGGTGGTAGCAGAGAGATATGATTGCAATCGAGTAAGGGGTTAATATTAACTCATTGAAAGTACCTTGCAGGGGTGGAAAGGTGAGTTGGCTAGAGTAGCCGTGTGTATTAACCCTGGTTGCATATATAAGTCACGTGCTCACTTGTGTACTGTGGTAGGCAGTGACAGATGGTAAATGGGGAGGGATTGAGGGTAGGTATTGTTCCTTTGAGGAACCTTTTGTGGAAGGTGAAAAGTGAGCCAGATAGAAAGCTTTGAATTAACCATTGTCCCGTATGCAGGTCACGTGTTCACAGGTATGCCATACGTGACAGCTATGTTTATACCATTTGTGAGATGTAGAAAGCAGTCTTGGCAATAGTGCCCAATGTCAGGCAGCAAAGGCAAATAAGATCTTACTGTATCTTGCTTTAAACAGAGAATGGATTGAAGGGAGTAAGTATAATGAGGCCACTGTATAAAGCATTACTAAGACCACACCTTGCATACTAAGTACAGTTTTAGGCACCACTCCATAAAAAAGACATTATGGAACAAGAAAAAGTGCAGAGAAGAGCCACCAAATTAATAAAGGGTATGGATATTCTGATTTATGAGGAGAGACTAGCTAAATTAGATCAGTTTTCATTAGAAAAGAGGCGTCTAAGAGGGGATATGATAACTGTATTCAAATATATTCGGGGACAGTACAAGGAGCTTTCAAAAGAACTATTCATCCCCAGGGAAGTACAAAGGACTCAGGGGCCATCCCTTTAGGTTGGAGGAAAGGAGATTTCACCAGCAACAAAGGAAAAGGTTCTTTACAGTAAGGGCAGTTACAGTGTAGGATTCATTACCCATGGAGACTGTGATGACAGATACAATAGATATCTTTAAAAAAAAGGTTGGACATCTTTTTAGAAAGGAAAGGTATACAGGGTACACCAAATAAGTATACATGGGAAGGATGTTGATCCAGGGAGTAATCTTATGGCCAATTCTTGGAGTCAGGAAGGAATTTATTTTCTTCTTATGAGATATCATTGGATGTTATGTCACTGGGGTTGTGTGTTTGCCTTCCTCTGGATCACTATACTGTAAGTACGGATATAGGATAATGTATCTGTCATCTACATTTAACACAGGTTGAACTTGATGGACATATGTTTTTTTCAACCCCATCTACTATGTAACTACTGTATGTAACTAAGAAACTATGTAATGTAAAGAAAGTGCAGATTTGATTTGACGCATCGCTCCATTTTATGTTTGCATCAAATGTATGAAACGGCTTCTTTGATATGGCGCAAATTATAGGGTAGAAAGGTTCACGTCACCTCAGTCCTGGCGGATTTTTTTAATGCAAATACAAGATGTAAAAGTGACGCGCAGAGACGCAGAGTTTGCTGCAATTCATTACAATCTGTGCGTCATGTAACTCCTCCCTAACTCTTACTGTCCCTCCTAATATGGCACGGTGCCGGAAAGTGGCGCACAACTCGGAGCAAAGACCATAACACATTGACGCAAAGAGACGTAAGATGAAAATGACGCAATTTGCGTTGATTCATCAGCCCCATAGACTCTCTGATTATGTGAAATGAGCACTTGAATGTCGTTTAACTCTTTCATTGCTGACTGTGCCAGCAACATACTATGGTCGCATACCAACATTCCATAAGGCCGCGTCCACCGTCCGCGCCAAAAAAAAAAAGGCTGTACCTCAATGAGGACGACCATAGAGCTTGGGACGGAGGGCGGCGGCGCAACGTTTTTTTTATTTTTGCATGACGGCCAGGTCACGTGCGCGGTTCACCCAATGAGGGCCAACCGTTTGTGTGACATCACGGCCACGCCTCCCCATCGCGCACGTCATAGGAATCCTACAGGCCAATGATCGCTTCCCGTACAGGCGCACACGACGCCATGCGCGCCTACTACGTCCGAGGCCGAGCTCGGCAGGCAAAGGCCATTGTAGAGGGTATTATTAACCTGTTCTTGTATACCTGGCGCCCGCCCGTGTGTATCAGGGGCATGTTTGCAGTAACGTTTCTAACAGATATATTGTAACATTCCGAGCGCGTCAGAATATCCGGATCTGCGCTCCCGGGGGAGAATCCTCGCTAACACTTACATTTCTAATCAAGCTTTATGCAAACGAGCCACTTCAATGAAAGAGACCTTGGAGGAAAGAGTTCCCGATATATCCGCATTGCAGAGTGATAACTTGTATGTCTGATTGTATGTTGCTTGTGACCCCACGTACACGCGTGTCCGTGACATTTCTGTGCGGCCTCAGGGAAGCGGTTCTGGACTCACATTGTGGCAAAGCGTGACTGTCTGTGTGAAGATATGCTGCTGTCATTATGTATATTACTGGTTACATACATAAAGCTGCTTAGTCATATTACATGTTGGGCTCTCTAGCACCTAATGTATGGATTACATGTATGTTTACAAGGTGATAGTGTAGAAACAGGCGCTGAAACAATACTAGTAATCACCAATCTTTAGGTGAATAAATAATATATATATTTATAATAAAGTGCGTGAATATAAGTGACTAATGCGTGACAAATAGTGCAACAAAACACGTGTATATAAAAGGTTGTAACCCCTGCTCAAACCCTCTGGAAGGGACGGTCTTCACTGGTCCCAGATGATCGATATGTATTCTCAGAACCCAGGGGGAGCATGAAGGAAAAAACAACAGAAAACAAAATCTAAGTGCAGACTGTGTCATACAGTTTAACAGTGTGTGAGCAAACGTGGCTCTCGTGTGCAGCCTACTCACAGGATGGCAGTAAGGTATAGGCAGTAACAGGATCTGTGGAATCTGCAGTGTCTTCTAGATATAGACAGGATACCTCTCACATTCATGAATCAGGTAGATGAGAACATGGAAGAATAGAAAAAAATCTCCATGGTGCAGGTCAATATTAAAAGGGTAACTTTATGATGTAGTTAAAAAATGCGCACTTACAATGTAAAAATTAGACACAAGCATTTAGCACTCTAACGAGTGACTCAGGAGTGATAGGATCTGGCCACCGCTCACCGCACCGCCGTTGCTTGACCGCTGTACACCGTGATACTGTTGGAATCGCCTCCAGTGCGTTCCCCGATGCGATACGTCACTTCCGGTTCGCGTACCGAGCTCCGACACGTCACTTCCGGTGCTGCTGTTGATCGACGGCTCGCAGGACCAATCCGTGCACTTCCTGGGCGGGTCCACTCTACGCGTTTCGCCCAATAAGACAATAGGCTTCGTCAGGAGTATAGGACCCCCCTCCCCTCTTGATCCTTATATATTCAAATCAATTACGGGTATATTTTAACCCCCTAAATGCCTCATGGAGTGTTTAAGAAGTGTGCTGTATACACACCATCATTTAAAACCAGGAGTTTCAGCAGAGTGTATAGTATTTATCAATTATCTTATAAAATGGACCATATATGCACGTATGTGCTGACTTAAAATCCAAAAGGATATAAAAGCATTATAGCTATAGAAAAATAGAACATTTGGATACTTGTGTATTGTACTTTGGGAAACTAAAGACAATAAAACATATAATAAGTGATCTAATAAAAACATGTTGTTCTATGTTACTATGATAGTGTGAATACATCATCTTTATACAACCTAATG